>NW_022280185.1:12337-28785 GCF_004355925.1 Anarrhichthys ocellatus
TCTCTCTCTCTCTGACCTATCTGTGTGTCTCTCTCTCTCTCTCTCTCTCTGACCTATCTGTGTGTCTCTCTCTCTCTCTCTCTCTCTCTGACCTGTCTGCAGGAGTGTGCTGCAGGTTTTTTCCACCAGCCTCTGTCTGAGTTGTCGTCTAAGAGTCAGAAGTCGCTGTTTGTTCGTCCGTGTGTTCGATGTCACTGCAACAACCACAGTGAGAGCTGTGACACGGAGACCGGAGCCTGTCAGGTAAACCGCTAACACATGCTAACGCTAGGTAACGTTAGCTTGCACATACTGACACGCGGTAACACACGCTAACACCCACACACACATTTTAGAGGGAGCCTGTTAAAAACAGACCGTAGAGAATAGTAGAAATAAGTAGAATGCTGTTTCTATTTTTTCGTCCAGGGCTGTCAGCATCACACCAGTGGGCGGAGCTGTGAGCTGTGTGCCCCGGGGCATTATGGGAACGTCAACGGCTCCATCAGTGACTGCTCGCTGTGTGCCTGCCCCCTACAGGACAACAGGTAACACTGTGCTTCTGTTGAGTGGTAACTTATAATATTTAATGTGATATCATTGACTTTAACTGTGCGTGTGCGTGTGTGTAGTTTCAGTCCCACCTGTGTGTCGGACGGTGTGGTTGGTGATTTCCGCTGCACCGCCTGTCAGAAGGGATACGAGGGGAGATACTGTGAGAGGTGAGACAACACAGGAAGTACCAGCTAGTCAACCTTTAGTCTGACATCATCTGAAGCTCAGCCAATCAGCCGAGAGCTCCGGTTGACGTTTTGATTGTGTTGCTGTCGTCCTGTAGGTGTTCTGTCGGTTACTACGGTAAGCCGTCGTTAGTGGGCGGGGCCTGCTCGCCGTGCGGCTGCAGCGGGCGGGGCTCGCTGCAGCCGCTGTGTGACGAGCTGAGTGGACAGTGTGAGTGTAAGGCCGGAGTCAGCGGACGGTCATGTGACCAGTGTGACAAGAGACGCGTCCTGCAGGGAGGAGAGTGTGTGTGTGAGTACCAACACACACACACAACTGTGTACTGTACAGTGTCTAGCGTGTACTGTACAGTGTCTACTGTGTACTTCACAGTGTCTACTGTGTACTGTACAGTGTCTACTGTGTACTTCACAGTGTCTACTGTGTACTTTACAGTGTCTAGTGTGTACTTCACAGTGTCTACTGTGTACTTTACAGTGTCTACTGTGTACCTAACTGTGTACTTTTCTGACTCCAGCATGTGATGACGAGTGCACCGGAGTTCTGTTGGACCACCTGGAACAAACACACGACCACTTCCTGTCTGTCAACCTGACCGCTGTTGCCATGGCGCCGTACCGCCAGCTGGTGCTGCTGGAGAACCAGACCAGAGACGTCCAGGTAAACCAGGTGTAGACCGGCGGTCCACCTGTAGGTCGAGCTACATCTACCTGTGTTTATCATTACTATGTGTGTCTGAGCTCACAGAGTAACGTGTTACCTGCTGTGTGTTCCTACAGGTGATGTCTTCAGGTAACAGCTCTGTGACTCTGCGTCTGTCCACAGTCGAGGACGAGCTCAATCATTTGACCTCCGACCTCAGCGCTCTGCTGCAGCAGGTAAACATGGTCACCTCTGTTAGAGGCTCATTGCTCTCTCTGAATCAAGAGACCAACATGTGATGATTGGTGATTCATTCTAGGTCCCACGTCTGTCCAACGACCTGCAGAAAGTGGGCGTGTCCATAAACAACAGCCTTTCCCAGGGTGCACTGCTGCTGGAGAGCATCAGCAGCCTTCAGGACAGCATCCAGGGTAAACAATAAGAACGTACCAAATCAAATTCTACCGTTAAAATAAGAATAATAAAATAAAATGACAAACAACTCTGAAATCCTATTGGTCCAGGGCTTCAGAGGGAGGCGGGGCATCTGAACCAAACCGGAGGTAAGGAGCTGGATTCAGCCAGTCAGACGCATCTGCTGGAGGAGGTGGCATCCATGTTGGAAACCATCAGAGCCGTCAACCTAACGGCCGCCAATGCCACAGCCAATCAGGAGCTCAGGTGTGTTTGTGTGTTAAATACTTTCTCCTGATAACTCAATTCAAAGAACTTTACTGACACGACAAAACACCAACCTGTCTGTCTCTCTGCAGTCTTGCCGTCTCTCTTGTCCGCTCGCTGCAGACGGACTTCCTGTTCAGCAGGGCGGCGGTAGACGTCAGGCTCCGCCTCCTCTCCTCCCCACTCACAGTTGCCGTGGAAATGCTGCAGCAGGCTCACAAACAGCTGAGCAACACTGAGCAACAAACCACACACACACACACTCTGCTGGACGCAACACACACACAGCTTCAACACTACCAGGTGAACACACACACACACTGACAGACTGTCCATCACAACCTTAATATGTATTCATTATTCATCTATAATGAGATGTTTTATGAATGTTTATTAATTATTAATCATATGTCTTCAGTCTGTCCATCACAACCTGAGCTCTGACTGTCTTTCTGTGGACGGACTGATGGACGACAGTCAGCTGTTGCTGGATGACATCATCGTCCTGAGGGAGGAGTTTACCAACAGCACCACGGTGAGATAGTCAGTAATATGGTGATGATGTCAGTAATATGATATGAATTCATGAATAAATGAATAAATGACCCCCTGATGAGCAGCAGATGGAGGAGGTGAGCGGTGAGCTGGACCAGTGGCGCCCCCTGCTGAGCAGACAGGTGGACGCTCTGGTTGTCGGACTGAAGACCACCGACGCTCTGATGATGGTTTACCGGGCAGAAGGCCACGCCCACCTGCTGCAGAGCCACGCCCACTTAATGCACAGGTAACTGTGTGTGTGGGTCTACTTGTCTGTCTACCTGTCTGTCAACCTGTCTGTGTAACTCTCCATCTATCTGTCTGTCTGTCTACCTGTCTGAGTTACCTGTCTGTCTACCCATCTGTCTGCGTGAGACACAATCATACCTGTCGTCCTCCCTCAGCTCTCTGGCGTCGGTGTGTAACGTGTCTCAGAACGGCAGCCGATTGGCTCAGCTGGACAGTGACATCACAGAACGAGTTGACTCCGCCCAGCGGGTTGCTTTGATGGCCCACAGCTCCGCCTCCATCGCTCTCAACATCGTGAGTGTGTGTGTGTGTGTGTGTGTGTGTGTGTGTGTATGATAAATACACACCTGTGGAAAGTTCTCATGACCTCATAGTCGTCGGCGTCTGATTGGTCGTTGACGTCACATGTCTTGAACTCTTGTGTGTTTGTTTCAGACCGTCCAAACAGAGCAGCTGCTTTCAGAAGAGGGCGGAGCCAAACTGAAAGTCAGCTCTGCTGTTTTAGAAGGAAGTCGACGAATCAACGAGACGGCTGAAGGTTTGTGTCTTAATATTATATCTATTGATATAATATTAATAAGTGACGGAAACAAGCAGTCACGTTTTATTTTCATCGGTTTCTGTCTCTCAGAGCTGCAGCTGAACATCTCCATGGTAACCAGCAGACTGGGATTGGTCAGAGACGGCATCCATAAAAGCAGCCTCCTCCTCCGTCAGCCAATCAGAGAGCTGCAGAGCCTCCCTAACGGTGAGACATGTTAGGCTCCGCCTACTCCAACACTGTAGAGTGGATGTGTGGATGTGTGGATGTAGCGATGTGTCGATGTATCGATTTATTGATACATCGACATCGATACATTGTGTGTTGTATTTGTTATCGATTTATTGATCGTTGTCTTCCATCAGCTTCGTCCACGGCGCTGCAGCAGGCTCGCCATCAGACTGCAGCTGCTCGCTCCGGACTGCATGAGGCGCTGCAGCAGCTGCAAAGACTCGGACTGCGGCTGCAGGCTTCTTCTTCTGTGGTGGAAAACACCAACAACACCGTGAGGCAGACCAACCGGCTGATGACTCACACACACACTGCAGGTCAGTCGGCGTCGGTAGAGAGAGTCACACACTGTGAGAGGTTCATGGGCCTTAACACTTCCTGTTTCCTGTGTACTCAGCCAATGAGGCGCAGCGTAAGCTAGAGGAGGCGGAGCATCGTACGGTGCGTCTGATGGAGCGAATAAAGCCGCTGAGCATGCTGGGAGAAACGCTGAGCAGGAATCTGTCCGACATCAGAGAGCTGATCGGTCAGGCCAGAAGACAAGCAGCCTCGGTACATAAACACACAAACACACACACACTGACACTCAAACTAACACTGAAGTACACACTGAAACACACACACTGTAACACACACACAAACACACAAACACACTGAAACACACACACTGAAGAACACACTGATGGTGGTGATGATGATGATGATGATAACGATGATGATGATGATAATATGATGATGATGATAATATGATGAAGATAACACTGATGATGTCGTCTCCTCAGATTAAGGTGGCGGTTCGGGCCGACAGAGACTGTGTTCGGTCCTACAGACCTCAGGTTGAGTCCAGTAACTTCAACACTCTGAGTCTGACCCTGAAGACCTCCAGTCCAGACAACCTGCTCTTCTACCTGGGCAGCAACACCACGGTAACCACCGCTACACTCCCACACACACACTTCCTGTTTCCTGTTGTCCTCCTCTAACTCTGACGTGTGTTCAGGTGGACGTCCTGGCCGTAGAGATGCATGCTGGGAAGGTTACTCTGTTGTGGGACGTGGGCTCAGGAAGCACCAGACTGGAGTTTACTGGACTGGACATCACCAACAACCGATGGACCAGAATCAACGTGACCCGGTAAATAAAACACTTCGTCATCGCCCCCACGTCACATGATGAGACGTCACATGATGAGACGTCACATGATCATATGTCACATGACGTCACGTGATCAGATCACGTGACGTCACGTGATCAGATCACGTGTCACATGAGATCCCATCACATCTGATCGCATCACGTGACATCACATGATGAGATCACATGACGTGATCACATGACGTCACATGATGAGATCACATGACGTCTCATGATCAGATCACATGACGTCACATGATCAGATCACATGACAGATCACGTGACGTCTCGTGATGAGATCACGTGACGTCACATGATGAGATCACGTGACGTCACATGATCAGATCACGTGACGTCACATGATCAGATCACACGTGGTGATGTCACGTGATGATGTCACGTGATGATGTCACGTGATGATGTCATGGTGTTCCAGGTTCGGTTCCCGCTCTTCTCTGTCGGTTCATCAGTTGGAGGCGGAGTCGGCTCCGTTGCCCGCGGTAACGGCGACATCACCGGGACCGTCCAGAGTTCTAGACATCGACAGGAACACAGTGATCCACATCGGAGGACTGGGGCCTCACACTCAGGTAACACACACACACACACACACACATCAGGTGTAAAAGTGTGTGTGCAGGTGAACAGGTGATAACTGTGTGTGTGTGTGTGTGTGTGTGTGTGTGTGTGTGTGTGTGTGTGTGTGTGTGTGTCAGAGCCCTGCGGCGCTGCAGTCCTCCTCCTTCCAGGGATGTTTGGGCGAAGCATCGCTCAACGAGAGGAACATCGGCCTCTGGAGCTACGACAGCAGAGAGGGAGAGTGTGGAGGCTGCTTCAGCAGGTAGGGTACACCTGGTGGAGCAACACAGGTGTGACGCTACACCTCCACCTGTCTGTCTCACCTGTCTGTCTCCACCTGTCTGTCTCTACCTGTCTGTCTCCACTTGATTGTCTCTACTCGTCTGTCCCCACCTGTCTGTCTCACCTGTCTGTCTCACCTGTCTGTCTCCACCTGTCTGTCTCACCTGTCTGTCGCTACCTGTCTGTCTCCACTTGATTGTCTCTACTCGTTGGTCCCCACCTGTCTGTCTCACCTGTCTGTCACTACCTGTCTGTCTCTCAGTCCCCAGGCAGAGGAGACCTCCTTCCACTTTGATGGATCTGGATTCTCATTGGTCCAGAAGTCTCTGCGAGCGACCTCCACCTCCATCGTCCTGCTGTTTAAAACGCTGTCGCCGGGCGGATTACTGCTCTACTTGGCCTCCAACAACACTGTACGATACACACACTCACTCACTGTTGAGGCTCTTATTGTGAAGTAAATACAGACATGACCTCACTTCCTGTGTCCTACAGAGGGACTTCCTGTCCATGGAGCTGGTGGAGGGGCGTGTCCGTTTGACTTTTGACCTCGGCTCAGGTGCTCTGATCCTGACCTCCAAAAAGAAATACAACACCGGAGTCTGGTACAAGATCACCCTGCAGAGGAGCAAACGCAAAGGTACTACTACTGCTAAAGTACTGCAATACTACTCTAAGAGTCTGGTACGAGATCACCCTGCAGAAGAACGAGTACTGGTACTGCAATGTTTAGTAGTACTAATACTTCAGTGTTGGGTAGTATTAATACTGCAGTGTTAGGTAGTATTAATACCACAGTGTTTGTTAGTACTAATACCACAGTGTTAGGTAGTACTAATACCACAGTGTTTGGTAGTACTAATACCACAGTGTTAGGTAGTACTAATACCACAGTGTTTGGTAGTATTAATACCACAGTGTTTGTTAGTACTAATACCACAGTGTTTGGTAGTACTAATACCACAGTGTTTGGTAGTACTAATACCACAGTGTTTGGTAGTACTAATACCACAGTGTTTGTTAGTACTAATACCACAGTGTTAGGTAGTATTAATACCACAGTGTTTGGTAGTATTAATACCACAGTGTTTGTTAGTACTAATACCACAGTGTTTGGTAGTACTAATACCACAGTGTTTGTTAGTACTAATACCACAGTGTTTGTTAGTACGAATACCACAGTGTTTGGTAGTACTAATACCACAATGTTTGGTAGTACTAACACCACAATGTTTGGTAGTACTAATACCACAGTGTTATGTAGTATTAATACCACAGTGTTTGTTAGTACTAATACCACAGTGTTAGGTAGTACTAATACCACAGTGTTTGTTAGTACTAATACCACAGTGTTAGGTAGTACTAATACCACAGTGTTTGGTAGTGTTAATACCACAGTGTTTGTTAGTACTGATGTTTCTGTGTTGTCCAGGTTACCTGTCCATCATGGCAGCTGACCAATCATCAGACAAGGAGGTGTTGGAGGCGGAGTCTCCCGGAACGGCCTCCGACCTGAACCGCTCCGACCTGGACCCGATCTACATCGGAGGACTTCCTGCCTCCAGACCAATCAGGTGAGTCTGTGACGTCACCAGGTGAAGATGATGATGTCACAGGAGGATGTCTCTGTGCTAACTCCGTCCTCACCTGTCTGTGTGGTTGCCAGGCGACATGTGGTCTCCAGGTTGTACATGGGCTGCATAAAGAACGTGGAGATCGCTCGGTCCAACTTTGACCTGCTGAGAGACGCCTTCGGAGTCAGGAAGGGCTGCGTGCTCGAGGTGATGACCTCACTCAGCTCACCTGTGGATCAATCAGCCAATCAGGCGCTTCTTTGTTTTTATTTGTTGTTGTGTGTTGTATTTGTTGTATTTGTTGTATTTGTTGTTTCGCGATCAGGCCGTGCGGAGTGTGTCGGTGTTCGGAGGCTTCATTCAGATCACTCCTCCATCGCTGGGTCAGGAGGCGGAGCTTCTCTTCTCCTTCTCCACCAACAACCAATCAGGAGTCCTGCTGGCCGTCTTCAGTGACGAGCGAGCACAGAGACATGTGAGACAGGTGAGACAGACAGGTCATGTACACCTGTACACCAGGTGTATCTGGTACCATCATGTGACCGTGATTGTCCTTACCTGTGTGTGTGTGTGTGTGTGTGTGTGTGTGTGTGTGTGTGTGTGTGTGTGTGTGTGTGTGTGTGTGTGTGTGTGTGTGCGCGTGTGTGCAGCACTTCCTGTCGGTCCACCTGATTTCAGGTTCGTTGGAGGTGGAGCTTGGTGAGGTGGGCGGGGCTACTCGGAGGGTGATGGTGGTGAAACCGGATGGAGGATCCTTCAGTGACGGAACAAAACGCTCTGTGATCGTCGCCATCAACAGGAAGTAGGTGTTACCATGGAAACAGACTCACCTGTCTCACCTGACTGAGAAGCCTCGATTGATATACTACCTGTCTGTCTCTCAGGTCTCTGTCCGTGCAGGTGGACGAGGAACACCTGAAGTCCGTGTCTGTGTCGCCGGGCGGATTGTCTCGTTTGTCTCCAGCCTCTTTCTTCATTGGTGGGCTGCCATCGGGGGCGGAGTCTCGTCTGCCAATCAGATTACAAGATGTGTCCAGGAGCTTCAGAGGCTGCATCCAACACCTGGTGGTGGGCGGAGCGTAAGTGTCACTCACACACACACACACACACACAGCCGCACACACACACACACACACACAAACTAACACACACACTTTCTGTCTCTCTGATTGGTTTGATTGGCGGCTCCCTCCAGGTTAGTCGACCTATCAGGAGCTGTGAGGTATGAGGGGGCGGAGCTTGACAGCTGCCTATTGGAGGAGAAGGTAGTGGGGGCGGTACTGCCTGATGACCAGGATGTAGAACCCACTCCTGACCCCGCCCACCTGCCTGTACCCCCGCCCACACACTTGAGCACCTTGACACCTGGAGCACTAACGGTAATCAATACGTTTATTATTGATCATTGGTTGTTGAATATTGGTCAGTATATACTGTAGCGTGAGCGGCTCCTGCCCCGTTTCTAGGCGGGGAAGTAGTTCGCACCTAACACGGTGGTTATTCCGTCGGCTGTCCCACCTGAGAGGATATGCGTTCCTCCTTGAGGTCTCAGAACAATACCTTCGGCCTTTTATCTCACCCCGTAGCTAAATCGTTAGGATTTCGGAATTAATTGTCTTCTTGAAAGTCTTTTAGGGCTATTGCCATAGGCGCTCTCAGTAGGATGTAACCCTAACACCCTGTATGTAATAGTTATGTACATCGTCTATACTTTACTATTGCCTATTGTGAACATTCTCACCATTTATGACTAACACTGCCAAGTCTTCACCCAGAGAACTCACCTTCAGCTCCTAATGGTAGCTTCTGTCGTCACATCTTATCGCACCATTAACGGACAGGGGAAGAGGGGTACATGGTTCTAAAGGACCAGAACACTGTTTTGGTTTCAGTCACTTACTAAATGTAAGGCTGTGTTTTTATTTCTGGTTTTCACACAAGATTCACATACAACGATTTCAATTCAATGAAACAGTGACAGTGGCTACAAGAACTAACTCTAGCATTCCTCTCTGTCAGCCTTTGCTGATTATGTAATGAGGTATTCTTCTCCCCCTCGTCTGTCTGCTCTGCTGTTTTTATTCTGCTCTCGGGCTGGAACCTCCTTCAGGCTCATGAGTCACTCACTCATGAGTCCTCCTCTTTCTGGAGCTGACACAGGATGTAACTGGTTTGATCCAGTTAGCACCAGAAGCACTGTATAAGGCTCAAGTGACTATGTTACACAAAGTGTCTAACTCTAAACAGTTTATATGTTAAATCACAGCTTATCAAAAATAAAACAATTCACATTATGATGGTTATAAAAAGTGTAAACAAGCTATATGTTGAGCTGGTTATACTTTGAAATCAAAAGGGTTACAGGTTATAATAGCTATACTTTATGCTTTCATACTTTTCTACGATCTTTCTACAATATTGATTATTGACTCCTGCTCACTACTATTGGTTATTGATCGGCGAGTGTCATACTTTTAATTGTTGTTGATAACTGATCACTGATTATTGGTTATTTGATCTGTGTTTGACGCAGTGTGTGTCGGAGGTGGAGCCAACCTTCCTACCGTCAGCGGTTCAGTTTGGTTCCTCCAAACACAGCCACATGACCTTCATCATCACCCCCAACACTGTCAAGAGAAGGTGAGTCTACAATTAGAGAGGGGCGGGGTTACAGTCAGAGAGGGGCGGGGTTACAGTCAGATATGGGCGGGGTTACAGCCAGAGAAGGGCGGGGTTACAGACAGAGAAGGGCGGGGTTACAGCCAGAGAGGGGTGAGGCTACAGCTAGAGAAGGGCGGGGTTACAGCCAGAGAGGGGTGAGGCTACAGCCAGAGAAGGGCGGGGTTACAGCCAGAGAGGGGTGAGGCTACAGCCAGAGAAGGGCGGGGTTACAGCCAGAGAGGGGTGAGGATACAGCCAGAGAAGGGCGGGGTTACAGCCAGATAGGGGGTGTGGCTCCAGTCGGTTGTTCTCCGTCTGACTCTGCTGTCTCTCTTCGTCCTCAGCGTGTCGTTGAGGTTGTCGGTTCGAAGCCGAGCTCGTGACGGGTTGATCCTCCTCCTCTCAGACTCCAAACAGATGGACTTCGTCGTCCTCAAACTGACCGCGGGGAGACTGGTGATGTCAGCTGACCTGGGGAAAGGCCCCGCCTCCATCGCCTCTTCTGTTGCCATTAACGACGGAGAGTGGCACACCGTGAGTTAATATAACACACACACACACACACACACACACACACACACACACAGTGTCAGATACACATTACCACACACATTTAGCAGAATATAGAATAAAAAATGTCCCTCTAAACCCTGTTCTCATACTCAAGTAGTCTGTGCCTGCTCTCGGATTTGCTCTGCTTCTGCTCAAACTGTATATTAACCAATAGAATGACAGCTGTCTTGTGTTGACACTTTTTTCTCTTTAACTCTCTCTGAACTTTTTGAACATTAAGAGGTCCACCATTTCTCTTCACCATGTCTCTAAATGTGTCTTCAGACTCTGATTAACATGTTCTAGAGCAGGGATTCCCAAAGTGTGGGATAAAAATTCCCTTTGTACGATTTAAATTTAAAATTAAAAACATACAATTTAATAAATAAATGTGCAGCTAACGTCAGCTAACAGCTAACTTCATTCATTCAGCAACATTCATGCAAATATGCTAAACTGGGGAAACTGTCAGGTGGGACATCTGAAGCTATCAGTCATAAAAGAGGAGAGAGAGAGAGAGAGAGAGAGAGAGAGAGAGAGAGAGAGAGAGAGAGAGAGAGAGAGAGAGAGAGAGAGAGAGAGAGAGAGAGAGAGAGAGGAATCGGAGGCGAGAGAGAGAGAGAGAGAGGAATCGGAGGCGAGAGAAACGGAGAGGTGCGTTGGGGAGAGACCGGGAGAAGAAATCAAACGGGAGTCAGAGAAAGATGAGACGGAGGAGACCGAAAAGGAGGAAGGGATAGCACAGACAAATGGGGAGCACATAGGTCCATCGCGGAGTCAAGGTGAAAGAAGAGGAAACGAGAGTGAGCATCAGACTGGGAAAAAATAGAGGAAATATGATGAAAATGATCTGGGTCTGGGCTTCACTTGGATTGGCAATGCAGATTGCCCAACGCCACAGTGCGTGGTGTGCAGTGAGGTTCTGGCTAACATCTGTCTGAAGCCCTCTTATTTACTGTCGCCACCTGAACACCAAGCATGCCAGTGCAAGTCAAAAGCCGTTTACATTTTACATCGAAATTGGAGGAGTTACAAAACAGCCCAAAACAACTGCAGTCTCATGTATGGTTAATTGTAAATTAAATGTGATGCAATCTGCCTCTGAGCCTGTGCGTGTGTCCTCGCCATCCTTATTGCTCTTTAAAAGTGACGCCTTGTGTAACTGAAAGTTATTGAAACTTTGTTGCAGTGTTTCAGGGCGTTTTCACACCTTCAGTTCTTTTGCTTTGTTCTGATTCAGGGATTAATATGATACAATGTTGCAGTTGCCCCTTTGTTCGGTTTGTGTTCACACTGAAACATTTAACAGCAGACTAAATATTGTAAACAAACGCCACGCGCGAGCAAACTGTTCTCTCATTGGTCCGATTTCTATGCGGCTATAAATAGGCTCTGTTGCTTCTTTTAAGGTGTGGGGGATTGGGGGTGCGTGAACCCGGTCGGGATGTAGAAGTTGGTGCGTGGCCTAAAAAGTTTGGGAACCGCTGTTCTAGAGATTTGACCCTGGCAGTGTTTATATCGGACCCTCTTTGTCTCTCAGGTGGTCGGCGAGGTGAGCCGGCGGTCTGTGTTGGTGTCGGTGGACGGGTCGAGTCCGGTCTCTGTGTCCGTCAAAGGAAACCAGCTGAACGTGGACAACCGACTCTACCTGGGAGGACTGCCGCACGCACACACCACCAGGAGGATCAATGTGCGACGCGTTCCACTCTTTATCCACAAACAATGAACCAGGTGACTCTGGTTGCCACCTGCTAGACCACCTGTAATATGGGTCCCTTCTCTTCGTCTCTCAGGCCAGCAGCAGTTTTCCGGGTTGCGTTCGCTCCGTCAGTCTGAACGGCGCCATGTTGGACCTGTCCAAGCCGGCCTCGAAGCATGATGTCACTTCCTGTTTCACCAACGACCAGTCAGGAAGTTACTTCAACGGCAGTGGATACGCCGCCTTCAGTGAGACCAACACACAACGACACCAAAAACACATCCTGCTTTAGTCTGATCACATGGTTCCAGTATTCATCTGTCTGTGTGTGTGTGTGTGTGTGTGTGTGTGTGTGTGTGTGTTCAGTGCGTGATGGTTATAAGGTCGGCTCTGACGTGTCGGTGTCTCTGGAGTTTCGAACGAGCCAATCAGAAGGAGTGTTTCTGGGAATCAGCAGCGCAAAGGTGGATGCCATCGGACTGGAGATGATCAACGGACAGGTGAGCACAGAGTTACCTGTGTGTGTGTGTGTGTGTGTGTGTGTGTGTGTGTGTGTGTGTGTCACATATAAACTGTGTGTGTGTGTGTGTGTGTGTGTGTGTGTGTGTGTGTGTGTCCTCAGGTGGTGTTTAATGTGAATAACGGGGCGGGTCGTGTGTCGGTGCGTTCGGTCAGTCACGTGTTGTGCGATGGACGGTGGCACCACCTGGTGGCCAGAAAGAGCAAACACACCCTGAGTCTGAGTGTTGATGGGCGGAGCTACACCACCAACAACCCTTACCCACAATCCACCTCTGCTGAGACCAACAACCCTGTTTACCTGGGAGGCTTTCCAGGTGAGAAAGGCTTCAATGAGGTGATTCACATTTTATGACACGTGTTGATGACTGACACTAACCTCTCTACCTGTCTGTCTCTCTCTCTCCCTCTCTCCCTTCCTCTCTCTCTCTTCCTCTCTCTCTCTCTCTCCCTGTCTCCCTCTCTCTCTCTCCCTGTCTCTCTCTTCCTCTCCCTCTCTTCCTCTCTCTCTCGCTCTCTCTCTGTCTCTCTCTATCCCTCCTCCTCCTCCTCTTCCTCCTCTCTCTCTCTCTCTCTCTCTCTCTCTCCCTCCTCCTCCTCCTCTCTCTCTCCCTCCTCCTCCTCCTCCCCTCTCTCTCTCTCTCTCTCTGATACAGTCGGGGTGAAACAGAACTGCCTGTCTATCAGCTCCAGGTTCAGAGGTTGTCTGATGAACCTGCAGCTTGTTAAGTCTCACCTGAGTGACGCTCTGGACCTAAGCTCCGCCCACTTCCTGTTGGGCGTCACTCCTAACTCTTGTCCTGTTGCCAAGCAACGCCCAGCCTCCCTCTGATTGGTCCACAGATAGAAACAGGACAGAGGAGTATTAATGTTGTTGGATGATGCTCATTTCCACCTTCACTGTAACTTTGATCTCTTTCTCCATGAATCATTAAAGATCATCTGAATATAACATGTGTTCGTTTCTCATCATTTTCACATTTATCAAACACTGTAAACATCAGAAGACTTGTTCCATGTCTGTTCTGGTTGTCTGAAGGTGAAGATGTTGAGTTTGATGAGGAGACTTTTGTCTCAACAAGATTCATACAAAGCTCCGTATTCATCGTCAGAATAGCTTTGTGTTCATCCTGGTCACGTGCTCATGCTGCTTGTTGCTGTTCTCGAGTCTACAATAACTTCTATAAAACATTTATACTTTAATCAGAATATGTTCTTGCTGAAAGAATAAAAAGACAGAAAGTTGGGTAATTTATGAATCATTTTATTTTATTTTAGTGGGTAAAGATATTCAGTAAGTTTTAATTCATCATGAAGAAAATAACACACCTGGGGGAGCGGTCAGTCTGTCAGGTAACACCTGGGGGAGCCAGCAGTCTGTAAGGTGACACCTGGGGGAGCGGTCAGTCTGTCAGGTGACACCTGGGGGAGCGGTCAGTCTGTCAGGTGACACCTGGGGGAGCGGTCAGTCTGTCAGGTAACACCTGGGGGAGCGGTCAGTCTGTAAGGTGACACCTGGGGGAGCGGTCAGTCTGTAAGGTAACACCTGGTGGAGCGGTCAGTCTGGGATTACATACGAACACAGATCAATATATAAATACATAGACAGGTGAATAAAATAATTTGAGTTTCCATGGCGAGATGAAAAAATGGCACATTACTATTGCATTATGGGTAAATAGAGAGCAGATTGTTGGTGCTATACAGTGAGTGGTTACAGTGCTAGCAATCATGCTATTTTACATTTCAGACAGGAGGCTGTCGGATCCATCACCTCACCAAGTGACACAGGTGAAGTCAGGTTATTATTACAGAACCTTCAGATGTGGCACAAACTAATTATTGAATATTACATAAGGCGGCTGTCTCTCTGTCTCACAATCAGGAGTAAATATACCTGAGTCAACCAACCAATCAGATGTCTGCTTTGACCTTTAGGTGTGTCAGGTGTGTGTGGGAAGGCGGGGCTTGTTTTACTAGGAAGTAAATACAGCAGCAGGACAATTTTTGGTGAAAGTTCATCTGAAGTTGACTGGCTCTGGTTGCCATGGGAACATGTTGATGGCGTCACAGCAGCGCCACCTGTCTGTCTCTCACCTGTCTGTGTTGTGTAAATATTTTATGCCGTCTTTGTCTTAAATTTGCCTGTAAATGCCATCATGAAGCTTTCAACGAGATCTAATCAAACTATTGAACTAATGCTAACGGCTCTGAAACAAACTCAGCCTTTGGCCCCGCCCCCAGTCAGACAGACAGGTGCTGCTGTGTGTGTGTGCACAGGTGTACATGCATGTGTGTGTGTGTGTGTGTAAATCCTCAGTTCCATTGATGTCCACTGGGTGTCGCTGAAAACAGTGTCTACAGTTGTCTCTGGAGTCTGGACTACAGCTCCCATGATGCAGCAGAGGCCTCTCGATTCAGTCCTGAAAGAAAGACCGAAGCAGCTGTGAGACTACATTGTAAATCTAAATGTGTATATTGAATCCATCTATAGCTCATGGCCTGAAGTTCTCTGGAATCACGATAAATGACCCTTGAATAATTAAGTTAGCAAGGATAGCATCATGGTCATGCTAATTAGCATAGCACAGCAAGCTTCAAAGCATGGCCAGGCTGTTAGCGTAGCATAGCAAGGTTTTCTTCCCTGAGTGTTGTTCACCGAGTCAGCATTCTGATCACGCTGTTTATTTCCTCTTCACACTATCTTCTATTTAATCCGATCATTGCACAAACTGATCCCCATCAATCTTTCCTGTCCTCCAATCAGAAGATTCCCTTCACTACCTGTGTTCTCTGGACCAATCAGAACCTCTGAGCTCCTGGTCCGTCAGTGTTTGTCTCTCCTGGTCGAACTCCGATGTTCCTGAACACCAAATTTGCGTAAAACATGCAAACACCATGTTATGAATGCTAGCATGCACCAGCCAACCAATCAGCATCCAGTACGGGACTCCACCTGTTACCTGTGATGTCACTAATCGATCACATGATCAGGAGAGACCTCTGTTTCTTTATGGACAACGACTCGTGTGACTGACAGCTCAGGATGCTGCAGCCGAGCCTCGCTGAGCACCGCAGCCAGAGCCTTAAAGAGAGACATGAGGATCAGAACCTGGTCCAGGATTAACCCTGGACTGACCACCCCCAGGTCTATTTTTGGTTAATCCAGGTATATATATATATGTCATGGGTTAATCTGGGTTTGTTCAGGTCTATACTGGGTTAATCCATGTATGTATTAGTCCGTCCGGGGTTAGTCCAGGTATGTACAGGTGTGTCCTAGGTTAGTCCAGGTTTGTATATGTCTATCCTGGGTTAATCCAGGTATGTACAGGTGTGTGCTAGGTTAGTCCAGGTATGTACAGGTGTTCCCTAGGTTAGTCCAGGTATGTACATGTGTGCCCTAGGTTAGTCCAGGTATGTACAGGTGTGTCCTAGGTTAGTCCAGGTATGTACAGGTGTGTCCTAGGTTAGTCCAGGTATGTACAGGTGTGTCCTGGAAAATCAAGACCTGTTCCTGTTATGACACTTACCTCGTCATGGTCGATTTCTGTGTCTCCAGAAATCACGATTCTCTTTTCGATTCTGGTTTCTGACATTCCTCCTTTCACTGTCTGAAGACACAGAGAAAGAGAGAAACTCTGATCAAACATCTAAACATCTTCACTGCTTCTGTCTGGTGGTGGTGGTGGTTACCTTGGTGATGTGTGTGGTGGTGGTGGTGTTGGAGGTCTCAGCAGTGAAGGTCTGGGAGCTCAGCAGTAAACCTGTAGGAGGATCAGAGTCTACGCAGCTCTGAAACACACACACACACACACACACACACACACACACACACACACACACA
>NW_022280185.1:58785-66029 GCF_004355925.1 Anarrhichthys ocellatus
ACACTCACTCACACACACACACACACACACACACACACACACACACAGACACACTAATGAAGCAGGTGTAAGCGGGTTAAGTCGTCTCCTCTTGTTTCTTAACGAGGTTTCCTGTCTATTAGTGTGTAACTCAGTAAGCTATTTATTAAATGTAACCTCATTATGTGACTACATCAGGACACACACACACACACACACACACACATATAATGATTAGGTTTCAGGTTCAATTAGTTTATTAGCTGAACTGTCGGAGTCTGTTTGTTAACATGAAACCAGACCATGAAGTCCTCCTCCTCCTCATCTTCCTCCTCCTCCTCTTCCTGCTCTTCCTCCTCCTCCTCCTCTTCCTGCTCTTCCTCCTCGGCCAGCTGGAGGACGAAGATGTCCACAGGTGGACAAACAGATATTGATTCTATTGTTTTACATTATATGTGAATGTTCAGGTGATATGTGATGAGTTTAGATGTTTGTATAGAAGTAGAAGAAGAACTAAATGTCTCTGTGTGTGTTTCAGCCTCAGCAGGAGGAGGAGACGCAGGAGGAGCTGATGTTTGAGGAGGACTCTGTGCTCGGACAGGAGGAGGAGGAGGAGGAGGAGGAGGAGAGCAGCAGAAACAGGGTTCTGGTTGAACTGGAGTTACTGATGTGTAAGACCAGGAGGATGATGGGAAACATGACAACGACTGGAGGAAAAGTCCTGGTGACGGTCCTACTGGGACTCACAGGTAACCAGTAGAACCCAGTAGAGTATTTTACGTTAACCAGTAGAACCCAGTAGAGTACTTTACGGTAACCAGTAGAACCCAGTAGAGTACTTTAAGGTAACCAGTAGAACCCAGTAGAATACTTTACGGTAACAAGCAGAACCCAGTAGAGTACTTTAAGGTAATCAGTAGAACCCAGTAGAGTACTTTACGGTAACCAGTAGAACCCATCAGAGTACTTTAAGGTAACCAGTAGAACCCAGTAGAGTACTTTACTGTAACCAGTAGAACCCAGTAGAGTACTTTAAGGTAACCGGTAAAACCCAGTAGAGTACTTTAAGGTAACCAGTAGAACCCAGTAGATATTTGAAGGTAACCAGTAGAACCCAGTAGAGTACTTTACGGTAACCAGTAGAACCCAGTAGAGTACTTTCAGGTAACCAGTTGAACCCAGTAGATATTTGAAGGTAACCAGTAGAACCCAGTAGAGTATTTGAAGGTAACCAGTAGAACCCAGTAGATATTTGAAGGTAACCAGTAGAACCCAGTAGAGTTTTTTAAGGTAACCAGTAGAACCCAGTATATATTTGAAGGTAACCAGTAGAACCCAGTAGAGTATTTGAAGGTAACCAGTAGAACCCAGTAGATATTTGAAGGTAACCAGTAGAACCCATCAGAAACTTGGTTTTGAAGCTCAAACTGGTCTTGATGGTCAGACTTCCATCAGTGAAGACTGTGAACCACTTTGCTATTTCTGGACCAGAATGAGGAAGTTCTTCTTTGTGAAGAGAAGTCATCTCTCCTCTTCCTCTCTTCTTCCTCTCTTCTTCCTCTTCCTCTCCAGGTATCGTGTTCCCCTCTCTCTCCTCCCTCCCCTACCTCTTCTGTTTCCAGGTGTTGTGCACCTGGTGGGCGTGGTCAGGTCAGGTCCCGCCCCTCCTCTTCAGGTCTGTGTCTGTGATGTCACTGCTCTACTCCTCATCCCATTTCCTGCTCCTCTACTGTTACCAGCTGCCCTCCCTGCAGGAGGTGTGGCCCCCGAACCGCACCTCCGCCAGGTAACACACTTCCACCATATTACACACCTCCATGAAACACACATCCACCAGGTAACACATCCACCATGTAACACACCACCATGTAACACACCACCATGTAACACACCACCAGTTAACACACCACCATGTAACACACCACCTAAATGGCTAAATGACTGTAATGTAATGTAATTACAGGTTGAGTTAAACACAGACTCTCTTCATAACAACATGTTGCTGTAAACTAACAACAGGTCTGGAGTCAGTTATCAATAGTTTGATGGATTGATTGCTCTATTGATTGTGTCCCGTGCAGTGTGTTTGGCCTGCTGCCGGTGGTCTCCGTGGACTGCTCCGCCCCCTGGAGGATGCAGGTGAACTCTGAGCTCAGCTGGTTCCACGTCACCAGTCCTCTGATGCTGCTGCTACTCTACAACACTGTGGCTACTCTGTGGAGGAACCAGGTGATCACTCAACAGCGATGACATCACAGGGCATGTTGTAATGTCTGTGTATGATGTCATCTAGTCATGATGTTGCAGTATGACGTCACTTTATGTCACTGCATTTATTTCAAACATGTTACAAATAATAAGAAAAAAAGAAGAACCAATAAAATAAATAGTAAACATGAACAGCAAAGTTTAAAACTAAATAAGTATGATATGTTCCAAACATATGTAGGCAGAGGTGAACTCCTATAAGGTCTTAAAACTTGAATAACTTCACAAACAAACGCTCCTCTGCTCTGATTGGCTGACGGGTGTCACATGTTTCTGCAGCTGATCGACGGCGTTGGGTGGTGGTGGGGGGGCGTAGAGAGGGCGGAGTCGGCGATCAGCATGAGCTGTGACGTCATCACCTCCACCAGCAACCTGAGCGATGAGGTCAGCGGTGACATCACAGCGGAGAGACGGAGGGAGCTGTGGAGGAGAGCTCATGACCGTCCCGAGTGCAGAGACGTACGGAAACACCAAATATTATTTTGTTTTAATTTATTTATTATTTTAATTGGTTCATGAATACTCTCTCTGGGTCCGTCTCAAGGTGTCATCCACCAATGACAGTCCCTCTGACTCCTTTGCCCTGCCCACCCAGAGCACAGCCCTTGGATTGGATGTTTACTCCACGCCTCACTACTCTCTGAGCCAATCAGGTCAGTTTGTTTAGCTGTTCAGAGTCACTGAACGACCTGAAGAGTCCTCACTCCACCTGTTTTATCAGGATACTTAAGCGCTGACTGTAGACAGGTGTCCTGTAGGACAGACAGGTGTGATGATGATGTCATAGGACAGAGAGGTACAGGTGTGATGATGATGTCACAGGACAGACAAGTACAGGTGTGATGATGATGCCATGACGCTGGTTCTGTTCTGTGTGTTTGATGCTGTAGACACGTTGGAGACGTGTGTGTTTGAAGGACACCGATGGGAGGAGGAGGAGGAGGAGAGGAGGAGAGATGAGGAGGAAGAGGTGGAGGAGAGGAGGAGGAGGGAGGATGAGGAGGGAGTCAGTGCTGCGTCCATGGCGTTCAGCTTCCTCCTCAAACAGAGCTACATCTGTGCTCTGATCTCCATGATGGCGTGGCCCATCACCTACGTGTCCTGGCTGACGTGTGTCCTGCTGCTGTGGTCGTGTGTCCTCTGGATGATGCGAGAGCGTCGCCGCTACACACTGATGTCATCGCCCTGGCTGGTTGCCTACGGCAACCTGCTGGTCATCATGCAGTATGTCTACAGCTTCCCCTCAATCCAGGAAGTACCGGGACTGTTCCCTAGGAAAGAGGATCCCTGTAGGGAGCTGGCCTCCAAGGTACTACTACTGCTACTACTACTGCTAATGTTAAATCTGACGTGTTGTTGTTACAGTTGTTGTTACAGTTGTTGTTACAGTTATTGTTGTTGTTACAGTTGTTGTTGTTGTTACAGTTGTTGTGTCTGTTGACCTTCTGGCTGCTGCTGCGTCAGGCGCTAACTGAGAAGAGAGACAGACAGAAAGACAGACAGGCAGACACACAGCTGTCTAACATCACCGTCCACATGGAGGGTAAGACAACCCGTCTCACTGACCAGCCTGTCTCACTGCTCACCTGTCGGTGTGACTCTTGTTGTTTTACGTCCGTTAGAGGAGGAGAAGAAGGAGATGTCCTATGAGGAGGTGCTGCTCCTGCACACAGGAGGAGGAGGAGTCAAGTTGGAGGCTCTGGTTGCTGTGGTTACCAGGATGTTTGTTAAATACTGGATCTACGTCTGTGGAACAATGTTCTTCTTCGTTAGTTTTGAAGGAAAAATCGTCCTCTACAAAGTCATCTACATGGTCATGTTCCTCTGCTGCGTCGCCCTGTACCAGGTAATACTGCAAGTACTGTAAGTACTACAAGTACTATCACTGTACTTATATATTATATATGGTACTACTACTGAATACACTTAAAACCTGGTCTCAAGTCACATGAGTTTTGAAACTCAGGACTCTGTCAAGCTGTGACTTAATGTACTTATGTACTTATACTACTAATGTAATACTTTGAATCTTATAGCACTACTGTACTACGTTGAATCTTAAATACCACTGTACTACTTTGAATCATCCAATCCTGGGTCTTGAATCATGGTGGTGGGCGGGGCTACAGTTTGGTTTGCATCACTGATTGGATCTTTGGAAGGTGACACATCAGATTCTTCTTGAAAGTAGAGGAAAGAAAGCTGATGTCTTACAGCATCTACCTACCTGTCTCACTGTCTCTCTACCTGTACCTCTCTGTAGTTGAACTATGAGCGTTGGCGTGCCATGCTCAGGGGTTTCTGGGTAGCCGTGGTGGTTTACTCCATGTTGGTCCTCATCCTGGTCTACACCTTCCAGTTCCCCTCGTCCCTCCACACCTGGAGCTACTACACTGGATTAAGTACACACAGGTACTCAAAGATACAAACAAGTACAAACAAATACTCAAAGATACAAACAAGTACAAACAAATACTCAAAGATACAAATGCGTATACACAGGTACTCAAAGATACAAACTAGTACACATAGGTAAGCAAAGATACACATGAATGCACTTAGGTACACAAAGATACACAATGAGACACATGGGTACTCACTGTCTCTACTGTGATTAATATCTCTGCTGTCTCCACTGTCTCTAATGTTGTTATTATCTGTCCAGGTTGGAGGATGTTGGGTTGGAGAAGTTCTCAGTTCCTGTTCTCTTCACCAGGATCTTCATCCCTGCTGCGTTCCTTTTGGTACTTTTTACATGTTTCTACAGAAACGTCCTGTTAAATGTGATGTGAAAGTTGACTCTTAACCTTGTTCTGCAGGTGTGCATTGTACACCTGCATTACTTCCACAAACCATTCCTGCAGCTGACCGACCTGAAGACTGTGGTGGACACACACAACAGCACCATCACCAGGTAACACACAACTCTACCTGCCAGTCAGAGGTCACAGATGAGCACCTTAACAACATTTGGCCTATTCTATCCAATCATTGTCCAGATATCCTATATCTGCTGATCAATCAGAAATCTCTGACAACTACTAAGTACTCAGACCTCTACAACTAGTCCCCTGATAGTTCCCATACCTCTGCAGCTGGTCCTCAGACCTCTGCAGATAGTTCTCGCACCTCTGCAGATAGTTCCCGTACCTCTGCAGATAGTTCTCGCACCTCTGCAGATAGTTCCCGTACCTCTGCAGATAGTTCCCATACCTCTGCATAGTCCCCGTACCTCTGTAGACAGTTCCCATACCTCTGTAGACAGTTCCCATACCTCTGCAGACAGTTCCCATACCTCTGCAGACAGTTCCCGTACCTCTATAGATAGCTCCCATACCTCTGCAGACAGTTCCCATACCTCTGTAGATAGTTCCCTCACCTCTGCAGATAGTTCCCATACCTCTGCAGATAGTTCCCATACCTCTGTAGATAGTTCCCATACCTCTGCAGATAGTTCCCATACCTCTGTAGATAGTTCCCATACCTCTGCAAATAGTTCCCATACTTCTGTAGATAGTTCCCATACCTCTAGTGTCTCTCTCTCTGCAGGTTGGTCCACTCTGAGGGTAGCCTGTTCGACCTGTCGGTGTGTGGAGCTCCTCAGCTCCTCCTGGAGGCAGAGAAGAGCGGAGGACAAAGGGAGAGAGAGGAGGAGACAGAAGAGAAATGGATAAAAGAGGAGGAGTACACCTGTGTGTTTGAGAGGGAAACCCTGTCCGACCATATTAAAGGTAACTGCATCGTCATCGTCACACCTGTATCAGAATAGTTGAGTTCCATACAGCAAGTTGACTCCTGGTCTCTCCTCCTCAGTGCTGGTCTCCTGGAGGCTGGTGGTGGATCGTCTCTCTGTTTTGTTCCTGCGCCTCCTCCTCTCCTTGCAGCGCCTGCAGCACCTCCTCTGGTGGCTCCTGGAACTCCACATAGTCAAGATCGTCTCCTCCTACATCATCTGGGTCTCTGTGAAGGAGGTCAGTGTCTATCTGTCTATCTGTCAGTTTGACCTGTCTCTCTGCAGGTGTGTGTTTTGAACCTGTTCATCTCTTTGCAGGTGTGTGTGTTGAACCTGTCTGTCTCTCTACAGGTGTGTGTGTGTGTTGAGCCTGTCTATCTCTCTACAGGGGTGTATGATGAACCTGTCTGTCTCTCTACAGGTGCGTGTGGAGCCTGTCTGTCTCTCTGTTGGTGTGTCTGATGAACCTGTCTGTCCCTCTACAGGTGTGCGTGTTTAACCTGCTATTCGTGCTGTGTGTGGGCGGGGCTCTGCCCTGTAGGGCGTGGCGCCCCCTGCTGTCAGGAGTCTGTACAGTTTGGACCTGTGTGGTGACCGTCTGTAAGATGTTGTACCAACTCAACATCGTCCAGCCCATCAGATACTCCTCCAACTGCACCGTGGTAACAACGGCAACGATATCTCTGTGTCTCTATATCCGTCTATCTAAACAAGTCAAACACCTGTATATCTGTCTGTCTGTCTGTCTGTCAGCCTCATGCCCCCCCACCACCAGTATCTTTGTCTAACCTCCTCCATATGAGGTGGCTCACAGTTTAAAAACCTCCTGTAACGGTATCATACCCGTCTGTCTCTCTGTAGCCAGGTAACTCCAGCACCGACCTGTCTCGCTCTGTTTTGTACTCTGGTCCAGTTGACCCCGCCCAGTGGGTGGGGCTTCGAAAGACGGACGGAAAACTGCTTGACTACCTCAGGGTGAGCAGTGACAACACAACTCTGATAGCTTAGCATCATGCTAAGCTGAGGATGTTAGCACTGATACCATAGCATCATGCTAACCTGTCTCTACAGTATAACCTGATGATGTTAGCACTGATAACATAGCATCATGCTAACCTGTCTCTTCAGTATAACCTTATGATGTTAGCTCTGATAACATAGCATCATGCTAAACTGTCTCTACGGTATAACCTGTAGAGACATGCTGATAACTTAGCATCATGTTGATAACATGCTGATATCATGCTGATAACTTAGCATCATG
>NW_022280185.1:66039-69655 GCF_004355925.1 Anarrhichthys ocellatus
TAACTTAGCATCATGCTAACCTGTCTCTACAGTATAACCTGATGATGCTAGCGCTGTTAGCCTTCGAGGTGACAGTTTACAGACACCAGGAGCTCTACCGTCTCCGCCGTAACGAAGTCCCGCCCCCTACCAAAACGCTGTTTCATGACATCACCAGGCATCACCTGGACGACAGCGTGCTAAGCTGTATCAAGTACTTCCTCAACTACTTCTTCTACAAGTTTGGCCTGGAGGTGAGACACACACTGAGGTTAGCAATAAGCTAATGTCTTCCTGTTTAAAAACATTCCCGTGCTCTTCCTCAGACCTGCTTCCTGTTGGCCGTGAACGTGATTGGTCAGCGGATGGATCTGTTTGCCGTAGGCCACGCCTTTGGCCTCATCGGCGTCCTATCAAAGCGCAACAGGAAGCACATCGCCTCAGTGTGGCCCAAGTACTGCTACTTCCTGTCAGGGCTGTTGTGCTTCCAGTACATGCTGTGCATTGGGTTCCCTCCGGCTGCCTGTAAAGGTACAAACTCCCCTGCAGACAAGATGTTGGGATTATTCACTTCACAGTTTAAAAAACATGTCTTTATGCTAAGCTAGCCTAACATTAGCTGCGTTCGGATCGCCGAGTAGTGAGTTCTGACCTCACAGCAGCAACAGGTATTCAAAGTGTTTCAGGGTGTACTAAGCTAGGCTAAAATCTTCCACCTGCTTCTTGTCGTTATGCTAAGCTAGGCTAAAAGCTTACTCCTGCTTATAGTCGTATGCTTTGCTAGGCTAACAGCTTCTCCCGCATCAGGTCATTATGCCAAGCTCTACTAACAGTTTCCCTCTGCTTCAAGCCGTTATGCTAAACTAGGCTTAAGATTTTCTTTTTAATGGCTGAATCAAAACATTTAGGATGAAACCCTTTTTTTATGAAACACAAACTTGTTTGATATTTGTTTTGTTTACAGATTATCTCTGGAGACCTCCGTCTTCCAACATGGACTCCAACGTGGTGAAGTGGCTCTTCCTCCCTGATCACCTGACACCACCGAACCCAGTCTTCCTCCTCTGTAAGATCATCATCATCATCGTCATCATCATCATCATTATTTCCTGATCTTTCAGAGGATTTCTTGCTCCTCCTCCTCATCACATCATGTTTCCTGATCTTTCAGAGGATTTCTTGCTCCTCCTCCTCATCACATCATGTTTCCTGATCTTTCAGAGGATTTCTTGCTCCTCCTCCTCATCACATGTTTCCTGATCTTTCAGATGATTTCCTGCTCCTCCTCGGAGCGTCTCTGCAGCTGCAGGTGTTTGAGGAGGAGCTCCTGTCGTCAGTTCAGATCCTCGCGGGAGACAACTGTGAACTGGACGAGGATGGCGGACAGGTGTCCGATCCAATCAGGCGACTCCGTCTCAACACAGGCCCTGACTTCATGCTGTGCAGGTAAACCCTCCTCATTCTCCTCCTGTCTGTCTCTCTGTCTGACCTGTGTCATCTGTGTGTGCAGGTCTTACCTGGACATGATGAAGCTGATCATCTTCAGCTACATGTTTTGGTTTGTCCTCACCATCATCTTCATCACTGGGACGACCAGGTGAGTGGGCGGAGCCACAGCTACCTGAAGTTAAACCTGAATATTCACCATTAAACTTTTTACTGGTTCTGGACCAGTCTCAGTTTAATACTGATGCATTTATATGACCTACATCAGTAAATGAGACTATCAGCATGAAGATTGGCTATTTCTATAAAGTTATTAGATGAAACGTTTGCTGGTATGCAGGTTCACCAGAAACTCCTTCAGCTCAGACTCCAGCACTTACCTCTTGACTTGTTTCTACTTCCTGTTCCAGGATCAGTATCATTAGATTACATGACAGTCATTTAGCAGACGCTTTTATCCAAAATGACAATTCAGATTCTATCACATTTCTACACCGTAAGCACAGCTACGGGAGCAATTTTGGGGTTAAGTGTCTTGCTGAAGGACACGACTAGCGGAGCCGGGGATCGAACCGCCGATCCTCTGATTGAAGGACGGCCCTGCTCCCCACTTATCCACAGTCCCCCGACACTATTCTACTTCCTGTTCAAGGGTCAGTATCTTCTTCGACTTCCTGTTCCAGGATCAGTATCTTCTTCTACCTCCTGTTCCAGGATCAGCATCTCTTGTACGGGTTACCTCTTGACTTGTTTCTACTTCCTGTTCCAGGATCAGTATCTTCTTCTACTTCCTGTTCCAGGATCAGCATCTCTTGTATGTGTTACCTCTTAACTTTTTTCTACTTCCTGTTCCAGGATCAGTATCTTCTTCTACTTCCTGTTCCAGGATCAGTATCTTCTTCTACTTCCTGTTCCAGAATCAGCATCTCTTGCATGGGTTTCCCCTTGAGCTATTTCTACTTCCTGTTCCAGGATCAGTATCTTCTGTATGGGTTACCTCTTGACTTGTTTCTACTTCCTGTTCCAGGATCAGTATCTTCTGTATGGGTTACCTCTTGACTTGTTTCTACTTCCTGTTCCAGGATCAGTATCTTCTGTATGGGTTACCTGGTGGCGTGTTTCTACTTCCTGTTGGTGGGCGGAGATCTGCTGCTGAAACCAGTCAAATCTATCCTGGTGTATTGGGATTGTCTGATTGGCTACAACGTGTTCGTCATCACCATGAAGAACATTTTGTCGGTAAGATGCATCATCATCATCATGCTGGTCTTTATTAAAGTACTCAGAGCCACATGGTCGTGAACCTAAACTGTCTTCCTGTCTCCACCTGTCTGTCTCTCTGCCTGTCTGTGGTCAGATCCTGGCCTGTGGTTTCATCAAGTCGTTGGTGTTGAATCACTGTTGGCTGATTCAGCTCTTCAGTCTGGCCTGCACCATCAAAGGATACACAAAACGTAAGTCAGCTAGGTCTACCTGTCTGTCTGTCTACCTGTCTGCCTGTCTGTCTGTGTGTTGCTTATGTATGCATCACTTCCTGCAGCGGAGCAGCAGAGCAGTAAGCAGTGTGAGTTGCCGAGTGACGAGGCCGGAATCATCTGGGACGGCGTCTGTTTCTGTTTCCTGTTGCTTCAGAGGAGAGTCTTCAGGAGTCACTATTTCCTGTATGTGGTCCTGGACCTTCAAAATACACAATTACTAGCCTCCAGGTACACAATCACACCATAAACACACATTAACACACACACACACACACAGAGGCACATCATGTTAATGTGTGTGTGTGTGTGTGTGTTGCAGGGGGGCAGAGCTCTTTGAGGCGTCCACAGTGAAAGCTGTCAGAGCGAGACTGGAGGTGGAGAAGACGTCCATGGACCTTCTGAAGAGACAGTAAGACACGCCGAGTCAAAACACTGAGACGAGTCACAGTCAAAACACGGAGAAGAGTCAAAACACTGAGACGAGTCAGAGTTGAAACACTGAGACGAGTCAGAGTTGAAACACTGAGACGTGTCGAAACACTGATGAGTTGAAACACTGAGACAAGTCAAAGTTGAAACACAGACGAGTCAGAGTCGAAACACTGAGACGACTCGAAACACTGACGAGTCGAAACACTGAGACAAGTCAAAGTTGAAACACTGAGACGAGTCAGAGTCGAAACCCTGAGGCGAGTCAAAGTCGAAACACTGAG
>NW_022280185.1:69665-70476 GCF_004355925.1 Anarrhichthys ocellatus
CGAGTCAGAGTCGAAACCCTGAGGCGAGTCAAAGTCGAAACACTGAGACGAGTCAGAGTCGAAACACAGACGAGTCGAAACACTGAGACGAGTCAGAGTGGAAACACTGAGACGAGTCAAAGTCGAAGCACTGAGACGAGTCAGAGTCGAAACATTGTGATCTACTTCCTGTCTCTCTCTCTCTGTGTCCTTCAGGATGGAAAGAATTAAATCCCGACAGAAGAAGTTCCGCAGGGGAAAAGAGAAGATGTTGAGTTTGACCCAAGACAGCTTCCATCCCGACGGTTTGTAAACAGATATCCGTTGTCATGGTAACGACTGTCAGTCGCACAACGAACTGACGCGAGTGTCTGTTTGTAGATCAGGAGAACAGGAAGGGGCGGAGTCACAAGAAGTGGTGGAGACCCTGGGTAAACCACGCCTCCAGTGAGTCACATGACCTCTGACATCATCACTCTCACCTGTCAAGAGTCATTGTGTACCCGTCTGTCTGACCCGTCTGTCTGTCTGACCCGTCTCTCTGCCTGCAGTGGTGAGGAGCGGCGACTACTACCTGTTTGAGACAGACAGTGAGGAAGAGGAGGAGGAGGAGGAGAAGAAGGAGGAGGAGCTACCTGAGAAATCAGCCTTCCAGGTGAGTCTGATAAAGATCTGATATAATACAAAGTTATGAGGAAGAGAGTCAAACTCATGAAAACATGCTGTCTGTCTCTCTGTCTTTCTCTCTGTCTCTCTCTCTATTTATCTGTCTGTCTCTCTGTCTTTCTCTCTGTCTCTCTCTCTATTTATCTGTCTGTCTATCTGTCTGTCT
>NW_022280185.1:70486-91057 GCF_004355925.1 Anarrhichthys ocellatus
TCTGTCTCTCTCTCTATTTATCTGTCTGTCTATCTGTCTGTCTCTCTGTCTCTCTGTCTGCCTGTCTGTCTCTCAGTTTGTGTATCACGCCTGGATCACAGACTCCAGAACAGCAATGAGAGTTCGCAACAACCAAGAGAAACTGTGGAAGAAGAACTCCTCTGATCGAAAGAGCAGGAAGGAGGAGAAGAGAGGAGGTGAGGAGGAGGAGAGAGGAGGTGAGGAGGAGAAGAGAGGAGGTGAGGAGGAGGAGGAGAGAGGAGGTGAGGAGGAGGAGAGAGGAGGTGAGGAGGAGAAGAGAGGAGGTGAGGAGGAGGAGAGAGGAGGTGAGGAGGAGGAGGAGAGAGGAGGTGAGGAGGAAGAGGAGGAGAAGAGGACAGACTCAGATTTACATTAAAGGTGTTTTCAATAATTGCCTCCATAAAGTATTGTATTATTATATTATATATTATTATATTATTATATTAGTATAATATTATATATTAGTATTATATTATATTATATATTAGTATTATATTTTATATTATATATTATTATATTATTATATTATATATTAGTATAATATTATATTATTATATTTTATATTAGTAAAGTAACGTCAGGAACAAGAAGACCTGAGAAAATAATGTGATGCAGTAAATAAACCACAGAAGAAGACATACTAACTGCTCCTCCTCTCCTGCAGCCGGAGGAATAGAAGTGACGGAGGACACGGAGGAGGATGGAGAGGAGGAGGAGGAGGAGGAGAAAGAGGAGGGACCAGGTAGGAGGAGTCTGAAGAGGCTCCACTCTGACATCACTTCCTGTCTGGATCCTGTAACTCTACGTTGTATGTTTCAGACACCGTCCTGCGTCGGTTCTCCAGCACGTTGCGGTTCTGTTGGGTTCTGCTGTCGGCTTTGCTGGACTCTCTGACTGCCTGGCTCAGCGGTCTGTGTCAGGAGCACATCGACATCTCCACCGTCCTCCGCATCGAGCGCCGCATGCTAACGCAGCAGGCCAAGCAGGTACACATTCTAAGGACTACAGCTGGTGGAACTACAACAAAGATGGAGGAGTCGAGTTGATTTGTTTGTTATTTGATTGTTTGTTCAGGGTAATGTTCCCACCAGAGAGGCGATCCACATTTACTACCAAGAACAGATGATGAAGGCCTCCAGAGAGTCAGGTCTGAACTACAGTACCCATGAGGCTGAGCGGCAGGCCTCAGCAGAGACCAGAAGGGAGGAAGAAGAAGAGGCAGTAAGTCCTGATACTGATGAGGAACCAGATAGTAATCCAGATAAACCAGAATCAGGACCACTATCAGGAGGAGCTCCACTTGAACCAGAACCAATATCAGGAGGAGATGGTTCAGGTGAACCAGAACCAGTATCAGGAGGAGAGGGTTCAGGTGAACCAGAAGCAGAACCAATATCAGGAGGAGATGGTCCAGGTGAACCAGAAGAAGAACCAGTATCTCTAGCAGATGGTCCAAGTGAACCAGAAACAGAACCCGTATCTGGAGCAGATAGTCCAGGTGAAGCAGAACCAGTATCTAGAGCTGAGTATCCAGGTGAACTAGAAGCAGAACCAGTATCTGGAGGAGATGGACTAGGTGAACCAGAAGAAGAACCAGTATCTGGAGGAGATGGTCCAGGTGAACCAGTTTCAGCAGAGCCTCCATCCTCAGGACTTGAACCAGAGAGAGTAACAGTGGAAGATTACTCAGTAGGCCCGGTGACTTCAATCAGCCAAAGAAGGCGACCCAAACTGACCCGGATGGAGAGAGTCCAGTCTTCATGGTCCTCCTCGTCTTCAGAGGAAGAATCGATGAGGTGGGTCCTCCTGGAGGAGGAGAAACATGATCAAGATAATTGTTCCTGTAGATGTTTCCCTCTCTTTTATTATTTCTGTGTGTCTGTTTGAACAGAACTGAAGAATCAAAGCCGACTCACACCAGCGCCTCCTCCCCCACCTCCCGCTGCTCCCTCCTCCTCCCCCCTTCCTACAGCCTTGCTCTAGGGCTGGATCTGCATGAGGAGGAGGAGGAGGAAGAGGAGGAGGCTGGGGAGGGATTCAGGAAGCGGCGGCGGAGTGACTTCCTGTCTGACTCGGCCTCCACTTCCTGTCCGGCGGCGGCGTCTCGCGCTCAGGAGCTGACGGCCAGCGAGCTGCTGCGGAGCAGGTGAGTCACCTGAGATCCTCCACACCTGTGACCCTGCTTGAGGTTTCACACCATCTCTGCTTCGCTCCCGTGTTTTTTTAGGACTTTCTACGACGAGGAGCTGGAGGCGTCGGACTGTTTCTACGGCGACCAGCACCAGCTGCTCCAGATGTGCTACGCCCTCTACAACATCCTGGCAGCCAGGTGAGCTCCGACCTACAGGTGAGTCCTTCAGATATCCCTCTGCTGTTGCTAAGATGCTCCCTCTGTCAGGTCGGAGACGGTGTGCTACCTGGTCATCGTGTTGAACCACATGGTGTCCGCCAGCTGTCTGACGTTGGTACTTCCTGTTCTGGTGTTTCTGTGGGCGACGCTGTCTGTCCCTCGGCCCAGTAAGACCTTCTGGATGACGGCCATCATCTACACCGAGGTTCTCACAACTTTATTTAAAATGTTCATTCACCGGTCGACAGGTCAGTGTTTTAACATTCAGTATGTCCACCTGTCTGTGTCCTCAGGTCACCATCGTCATCAAGTATTTCTTCCAGTTCGGTTTCTTTCCGTTCAACCAGAAGCTGGAGGTGGATCGCTCCAAACCGTTCCATCCCCCAAACATCCTGGGGGTGGAGAAGAAGGAAGGCTATGTCCTCTATGACCTCCTGCAGCTGCTTGCTTTGTTTTACCACAGAGCCATACTCAAGGTAAAAAGCTCTAAATTATAGAACACTGAGTCATATTTAAGGTAAGAAGCTCTAAATTATAAACTTTACCCTCCACAGTGTCACGGACTCTGGGATCAGACCACGGAGACCGATGCCGTCCATCACCATGATAACCAGGCAGACTCCGCCTCCGTCGATCCGACCGAGCTCACCGGCACCGTGCGGCGGCGTCGAGGCCGGAGACGGACGAATTCCGGCTCCAGCCAGCTGCGCTCTCCTGCAGGTAGAACCTGACACATCTGAACTTAAAGGCTACCATCTCACGATAAAGGGACGAGCACTGATAACGGGTCCTGGTCCAGCACTAATAATGGGTCCTGGTCCAGCACTAATAGCACTAACCTGGTCCAGACGATGTGATCCTGTTGGATCATCTCGATCCCTCAGCTCTGGTTCATGAGCTTCGGGTTCAGACTGAAAGTGGCCGATTAAAGTTTCTTAAGCTCGACAAATTCTTTGTTTTCCAAAAATATCTCTGTCCACTCGAGAATGAATAAATAACTCCAAACGATTGCAGTTTCTGAGCATGCTCAGTGCGTTTATTTTCCTTTAGAGGTATTATTTGCAAATAAAGGATTAACTTAAAACATCAGACACAAGGTGGCCTGTAGCTCAGTTCATAGGGACTTGACTTGTTAACTGATAGGTCGCCGGTTCAAGTACAAATACATTCATAATAGTATGTATATAAGTACTGTTGACATGTTCCTCTCTGTGTGCTTTCAGGCAGTTTGAGCTCCAGAGCTCAGCAGCCCGGCAGGTTTGATCTGCTGCTGGAGAAACTCAGGGAGCTCTCCATCAGAGCCAAGGAGTACTCTGTTAGCAGGTATGCTAACGCTCCAACTAACCAGTGACATCAAGTCTCATTTATTACTCAGCAGATTCTATGATCAATGGATTTATATGAATACGATCCAAAAATAAAAATAATTGGAGGATAAAAATAAGGAGAAACTCATCTAAATACTTCTCTCTCTCTTTCAGGTGTTTGTCTCTCTACCGTCCCGTCCTTCACTTCTTCAGAGCTCTAGTCCAACCAGAATACAGCGCCGTCACTGACGTTTACGTCCTCATGTTCCTCGCCGACACCGTCGACTTCATCATCATCGTCTTCGGCTTCTGGGCCTTTGGAGTAAAGTTTCATTCACTGATGCATCCCATCATGTTCACTCTGTTTTTATTCCATTTCATCTTCTTAACTTCATTGTTTTATTCATGTTTATTGTTTTATTCTTCATTGTTTTACTCTGTTATTTCCCAGAAACACTCTGCGGCTGCTGACATCACTTCCTCCCTCTCAGAGGACCAGGTTCCTGAAGCGTTCTTGGTGATGGTTCTGATCCAGTTTGGTACGTCTACCTGTCTGCTTGTCTCTGTGTCTGTCTGTCTGTCTGTTTAGCTGTCTCACTGTCCACCTGTCTGTCTGCAGGTACCATGGTGATAGACAGGGCTCTGTATTTGAGGAAGACCGTTTTAGGGAAGTTAGTCTTTCAGGTGATTTTGGTTTTTGGGATTCACTTCTGGATGTTCTTCATCCTGCCGACCGTCACTGAGAGGTGAGTCACCTTTACCGGCTGCCTCATTAGCATAATGAAGCAGTATCATTAACATAATGAAGCTGTATCATTAACATAATGAAGCTGCCACATTAACATAATGAAGCTGCCACATTAGCATAATGAAGCGGCAGCATGAGCATAATGAAGCGGTAGCATGAGCATAATGAAGCTGTATCATTAACATAATGAAGCTGCATCATTAACATAATGAAGCTGCATTATTAACATAATGAAGCTGTATCATTAACATAATGCAGCTGTATCATTAACATTGAAGCTGTATCATTAACATAATGAAGCTGTATCATCAACATAACGAAGCAGTATCATTAACATAATGAAGATACATCATTAACATAATGAAGCTGCATCATAAGCATAATGAAGCTGTATCATTAACATAATGAAGCTGCATCATTAACATAATGAAGCTGCTAGAAGTTACAGAATCAGTAAGACCACTGCAGTAAATAAAACCTGATGTCTGTCTGTCTGTCCTTAGGCGATTCAATCAGAACCTGGTGGCTCAGCTCTGGTATTTTGTAAAGTGTGTTTACTTCGGGTTGTCGGCCTATCAGATTCGATCTGGATACCCGACACGAGTTCTGGGAAACTTCCTGACGAAGAGCTACAACTACCTCAACCTCTTCCTCTTCCAGGGGTGAGTCCGACTGTTAGCCTAGCTTAGCACTAAGATTGAAGTAAGGGGAAACTATTAGCCTAGTATAGCACTAAGGCCAAAAGTAAGGGGAAACTATAGGCCTAGCTTCGCACTAACAATGGAAGTAAGAGGAGACTATTAGCCTAGCTTAGCAATAAGCTCTGTCTACCTGTCTGTCTCTCTACTTGTCTCTCTACCTGTCGGTCTGTAGTTTCCGTCTGGTCCCCTTCCTGACCGAGCTGAGGGCGGTGATGGACTGGGTGTGGACAGACACTACTCTGTCTCTGTCTTCCTGGATCTGTGTGGAGGACGTTTATGCCCACTGCTTCGTCTTAAAGTGCTGGAGGGAGTCTGAGAAGGTATGTGTCTTTCTGTGTGTACATGTATGTTTACGTGTATTTGTACACAGATATACTCTTCGCCTCACAGGCAGAAGAAGTGTCTGCACATGTTTTTATACTTTGTATTTGGACACAGAGGTACCCTCAGCCTCGTGGGCAGAAGAAGAAGCGTGTGGTGAAGTACGGGATGGGCGGTCTGATCGTTCTGCTGCTGATCTGCATCGTTTGGTTTCCTCTGCTATTCATGTCTCTCGTCAAGTCTGTCGCCGGTGTCGTCAACCAACCGATTGACGTCTCTTTGACCATCACACTGGGAGGCTTCCAGGTAACGTCACCTGTACAGCCACACCTGTACCAACACACCTGTACAGCCACACCTGTACCAACACACCTGTACCAACACATCTGTACCAACGCATATAATAGTAATATAATAGTAGTTGTAGTAGTAGTATTAGTAGTACTATCACTGACTTGCTCTTGTTGTTGACAGTATTAGCAGTAATAGTAGTAGTTGCAGTAGTATTAGTAGTACTATTACTGACTTGCTCTTGTTGACAGTGTTAGCAGTAATAGTAGTAGTATTAGTAGTACTATCACTGACTTGCTCTTGTTGTTGACAGTATTATCAGTAATAGTAGTAGTACTATAATAGACTTGCTCCTGTTGTTGACAGTATTAGCAGTAATAGTAGTAGTTGTAGTAGTAGTATTAGTAGTATTATCATAGACTTGCTCTTGTTGTTGACAGCCCATCTTCACGATGAGTGCTCAGCAGAATCAACTCAAAGATCTGACTGAGGAAGACTTCAGCTCCTTCACCAGCTCCTACAGCTACACACCTGTGAGTACCTTTTCACTAACATTCATACACCGACTGCAGTTCTGGTGCTAAAGCTTGTAGGTTTATACCAGTAACTCTGTGGCTGTATTTCTCAGAGTGCCTTGCAGTTCCTGGAGGCTTACGGTCACGAGGACGTGACGGTGGCAGAGCTGCCCGGCAGCAGCAACTCTCTGTGGACCATCAGTCCTCCCAGCAGGCAGTACCTGAGCCAGGTGCTCAGTCTGGACCACTTCCCCCTCACGTTGTCCTGGACTGTTCAGAGGTCAGCTTCACTCTACTGATCAATAATCAATACTTATTAATCCTTCCGACATGCTAGACTATGTGTTTTGTCTCCCTGCAGGAAGAGGAGCCGAAACTAATGTATTTTATCACTATTAGTACTAGCTGTAGAAGTAGTAGTAGTATTCTTAGCTGTAGTAGTAGTAGTACTCAATCATTGTGCAGTACTCTATGTATTACAATGTGTACTGTTTTTTTAACAGGAATCTGAGTCTGGGGGCGAAGGCGGAGCTTGCATCAGGTAAACATGTGACCTATCTAGACGACCAGACTCGCCTGGAGCTGATCCAGCTGCTGAACGGGACGAGGTCACTTCCTGTGTGAGTACAGGGGCGGGGGCCTACATAGAAATGGGTGGGGCCATGTGTGCAAGTGTGTTTGTTGCAGGTAGAGTTGTGTTAAGTGTGTGTTTGTTTTCAGCGTCATACAGGAAGTGTTTCCGTGTTTCATTCGAGCTCCCAGCGACTCCAACTCCAAACCCATCCAACAGCTTTACCCAGGTTTCTATATTCATAATAAAAACATGAAGCTTCATTCATATTTACATATTATAAGGGATTAAAAATGTTACACGGTATTGTAAAATATTATGAAATATTGTTAAGGATTATTAATCAATCTAAAGGATTATAAAACATAAAGGACATCAAGAGATTTACAGTTTATAGTACTGCAGTACTCTCCGTTAACAAGTAGTACTGCAGTATTAGTTAACAGAGAGTACTGCAGTACTACTTGTTAACAAGAGAGTACTGCAGCAGTACTACCTGTTAACAAGAGAGTACTGCAGCAGTACTACCTGTTAACAAGAGAGTACTGCAGCAGTACTACCTGTTAACAAGAGAGTACTGCTCTCCTCTCTGGTCCAATCAGACGACCGCTACAAGGACATCCTACTGGCCCTGGAGCGGTCGACCAATCAGAGCCGAGAGATCCAGGACTGGTGGATCGTCGACCAACCAGCTGCCAGCCTGGTGCCCATCGGAGGCGGATCTTCGCTGAGTGACAGGAGGGAGGCGGGGCTTCAGCTGTTTGTGTTCAGTGATAAAGTCAGTCCTCCGAGTCTGGGCTTCCTGGCTGGATATGGGTACACAACATTACCTTCAAGTACTGCAATACCTGTAGTATTATTACTGCTTTAACACACGTTGGTACTGCAGTAGCTGTAGTACTATTACTACTTGTTGACGCTCTGTTCTCCCTCAGCATCATGGGACTTTATGCGTCGGTGGTTCTGGTGATCGGGAAGTTCGTGCGGGAGTTCTTCAGCGGGATCAGTCACTCCATCATGTTCGAGGAGCTTCCGTGTGTCGACCGCATTCTCAAACTCTGCACCGACGTCTTCCTGGTACACATGAAATAAGAAAACTTTATTAACACAGTCACACCATCAGTGTTGGCTGCTGTGATCTGATTGGTCGTTCTCTGTTCCAGGTGAGAGAGACAGGTGAGCTGGAGTTGGAGGAGGAGCTTTACGCCAAACTGATCTTCTTGTATCGATCGCCGGAGACTCTGATCAAATGGACACGACGATGACCTCATCGATCGATGCGGAACCTGTGGTGACATCACCACTGTCTCTGAATCTGTGGTTCCTCCATTCTCCAGGTGGAACCGTCAGTTAAAGAACATTTACTGAATTTTATTTTGAAGGTTTCGAGAAACGTTATTCTCTGTGTGACCAATGGGAGCAGTAGGGGGGCGGAGCTAACTGATCTGAGGACAGTGGTCATGTTTCCAATCAGTTCCACACTTGAAATGTAAAATGATCAACTGGAGCGAATAAACTCGGCTACAAGTGTTGATTCCTGATGATTAATAACTGAAGCCCCCCCCCACTGTAAAATCATATGACGCTGCTGCTGACACTCATTGACTTCCTGTGATACTGGAACTATTAAAGTTATTAATGTTTTATTAAACACTTCTGATGTATCAATCGAGTCACACAGCTGTTCTCACTTATTTCTATTAGCTTTATGTTAGCTGTATGTTAATTCTACATTCGCTGTTTTTAACTGTAATTAAAAACTAATTAGTTCTAAGTTCTACATTAGCTTTATGTTAGCCATACATTCACTTTGTGTTAGCTTTTCCTAAGCTAAATATTAGCTCTATTTTAGCTCTATTATGTTACAGGGTGTTTATCGACAGGTTAATAAACACCCTGTGGTGGAGAGGTGGGTGGATTGATACCTAAAATTGGCCTACTGATAATGATAAACACTGATATTAGAATGTATTATGATACTAAGCCTTGTTTTTAGTATCAATGATATTCAGGAACCAGATGTCCCGGTTTGTCTTGGTTTCCAGCTGGGTGTCCCGAGTCCTTACAAATATTTTTAAAACAACCATATTATTCCGGTTTTGACCTCAGTTAAAATTATCATATTAACTATTTAATACTTGTTTTCAGTGCGTATATAGGCGTTTATGATTTCCCATTCATTATTAAATTAAATTAAAATTCTACGATGAACATTTTTACTTGTGCTAATACACTAACCGCTGAAATAAATGTTCCTCTTCCTGATAAAAACTCTACCAAACGTTCACGTGTGTGTAGCTCTCGTTAGCATTAGCATAACGTAAGGTCTATTTAGCACCACATTAGCTTTATGTAACTTCTATACTTAAGCTCTATGTTGGCTCTGTCTGCTTTCACTAGCACTAAATTAGCTCCATGATAGCATACATACAAAGTTCTGCTTATAACCTACTGCTAACCCTACTACGGTAGCTAAAATATTAGCTCTGGGTTAGCTCCTTGTCAGTTCTACATTTGCTTTATGTTAGCGCTTGTTAGCTCATTCAAGCTGTGCTCATGGTGACAGGTGATTGTAGCAAAGCTAAGCTATGCTAAGATAGATGTAGGCTACTCTATAGGAAGGATAAAGGTGTGAGATGAACTAGTGTTAGGATGGAAATAAGTGAAAACAGCTGTTCATAGTCACATCATGACACTGGATGTATTTAGTCGGCCCGTTCTGTCCTACTGTAAGAAAACTGGAAGTACATGTAACACGTTTAAGAACTAGGTATTAATCGTTGATAGTAAATCTGTTCACGTCACTGTATTTTCTGACTTCTGTAAACTTGTGTCTTCTGTGAATATTTGAAACTAAAATAGTGAATAATTTAAAATAAAAGACATTTGTTTACCTGACAGAGTCAGCTGTTTGTTGGAGCAGTCACCCGTTGAGACACCTGTTCACCTGTTCACCATCTCAGCTCAGTTCTGAGACATCGAGTGAGGCTAAAGCACCAAACGTGACTAAAACACCAGAAAATACTGGATTAAACGTGAATTAAAACACCAGAAAATACTGGATTAAACGTGGATTAAAACACCAGAAAACACTGAACCAAACATGGACTAAAACACCAGAAAACACTGAACCAAACGTGGACTAAAACACCAGAAAACACTGAACCAAACGTGGACTAAAACACCAGAAAATACTGAACCAAACGTAGACTAAAACACCAGAAAATACTGAACCAAACGTGGACTAAAACACCAGAAAATACTGGATTAAACGTGGATTAAAACACCAGAAAACACTGGATTAAACGTGGACTAACACAGCAGAAAACACTGGATTAAACGTGGACTAACACACCAGAAAACACTGGATTAAACGTGGACTAACACACCAGAAAACATTGGATTAAACATGGACTAACACGCCAGAAAATACTGGATTAAACGTCGACTAAAACACCAGAAAATACTGAACCAAACGTGGACTAAAACACCAGAAAACACTGAACCAAATGTAGACTAAAACACTGGATTAAACATGGACTAACACACCAGAAAATACTGGATTAAACGTGGACTAAAACACCAGAAAACACTGGATTAAACCTGGACTAAAACACCAGAAAACACTGGATTAAACCTGGACTAAAACACCAGAAAACACTGGATTAAACGTGGATTAAAAYACCAGAAAATACTGGATTAAACGTGGACTAACACCAGAAAATACTGGATTAAACGTGGACTAAAACACCAGAAAACACTGGATTAAACGTGGATTAAAACACCAGAAAATACTGGATTAAACGTGGACTAAAAACACCAGAAAACACTGGATTAAACATGGACTATGAGAGAAATATTTGACAAAAAGCCAAACTCAATGTGCTATATTTTGATTTATTGATGGAAATGTTTCTGTTCAAATCAGCCAATCAGAGCAGAGAGTGAAAATTTACCAGCTGTTAAACGTCACCATCTGATTGGATGTTGAAGTTTTCAGTGGAAGATTTTAAGTCTCAAACCTCAGACTATATTTGTTTACTTTGAACAGCGTCATGCTGATGCAGATGTTGGTTCATCATTTATATCGAAGTGATTAACGATGTCAAAACATTTCAGGGACATTTAAAGGTACAGAGGAATAAATACGTTAAAACTCTTCCAGCAGCTCTTCGCCTCCTTTAAAAACAGTCTCGTCTCTTCAGTGGCTTCATTCCTCCTGCAGGTGTCCACATTAATACATCAAACATGACTAATATATATATGATGAGTATAAAAACACTCCCTGGCGTCTGATAAGAAGCAGGCAGTAAAATAAATGTGCTTCATTCAGCCATCTGGAAGACTTCCTTATTGCTACATGTGTCCCCCACATCCAGAACCAACACTTCCTGATGTGATGCTGATCGATGATGTCATGCTGATGTCATTGATGACTCGTGCTGTGAATCACTGTGTCGGCCTCCCGATTGGTCGGCCCTCCCTTCGTCCCTCCTCCTCCGTCTGCATTGAACCAGAATCCGCCTGTGAGATCATCCTCAGCTTCTCCCTGTTGGAGTACTTCCTGTGTGACGTCACATGGTGCAATGATGTCATCTCGGTGGACTCAAACGATTGGTCCTCCCCGTGTGTCAGTTTGCTGTAACCTGATGCTGCCGCACCCCCATTGCCGCCGGTCGGCAGGCTCCGCCTCCTCAAAGGGGCGGCCAAGGTGGACGAGGAGGAGGAGAGGAGGTGAGACAGGGAGGACAGTGACAGGTTGGAGGGGGTGAGGGAGGAGGAGGAGAGCAGGAGCAGCGCCTCCTTCTGGAGGCTGGAGGAGCTGCAGGACGCTGCTGGAGTGGAGGAGCACAGAGGAGGCGGAAGAGGAGGACATGCAAGCTCCTCCTCCTCCTCCTCCTCCTCCTCCTCCTCCTCCTCCTCCTCCTCCCCCCCCCTGTGGCCCACCCCCGCCCGGGCTGAGTGCCTCCTGGGGGGGGTGGAGGACCGCGGGCGGCGCAGCGGTAAGGTGAAGGAGCTGAGCGCCTCCTTCTGCAGGGAGGTCCAGCAGGTAGAGAGGTGGGGGGGGCTGAAGCTGGGGGGGGAGGGAGAGTCTGTGGGAGGAGGAGGAGGAGGAGGTGGTGGTGGGGGGAGGAAGAGCGTCTGGCTGCTCCTGGTAGATACTGAACACTGTGTCTCCTCCTCCTCCTCCTCCTCCTCCTCCCTCCCTCCTGTTCAGCAGCGAGGCGGGGTACGCCCTGGGTTTGGCCTCCAGGCTCTTGGATTGGACGTAGTTAACGAGGCCGTTGAGGGGATTGGCCGAGGAGCGGCGGGCGGAGGAGGAGGAGGCGGAGTTTGGTTTTCGGAGGCCGTGGAGGTCGATGACTGTCGAGTAAATGTCCCGCAGGTTGATCACTTTGGTCTTTTTGTCACGGTTCTCATGCAGGACGGCGTTCGCACAGATGAAGAGGAAGATCCCGATGCCCATGATGAGAGGACCCAAGACCTTCAGCCTATCAGAGTACAGATACCTGTAGAGACATTTAATACAGCCAATCACAGCACAGATACCTGTAGAGACATTTAATACAGCCAATCACAGCACAGATACATGTAGAGACATTTAATACAGCCAATCACAGCACAGATACATGTAGAGACATTTAATACAGCCAATCACAGCACAGATACCTGTAGAGACATTTAATACAGCCAATCACAGCACAGTTCTGGGGCTTCCATGTGCTTAGAACAAAGACTCGGGCCTATTTGTACTGCAGAGCAGTCAAAAGCCTGATTTGAGTTTTAAGATAACACCAAAGCTGCAGGAGACGCTGAGTTGCACCTAAGTGTGACTTTTATCCAAACTCAACACTGAGGTCTCATTGGACGAGAGCCACAGACACCCCAGGACTTCCTGCGCTGCAGCTCTGCCTGTCCCTGAAACTATAAAACTCTGCGTCTCCTCCAGCTCTTTGCCATCCCATGCGATGTGATTCACATGAGAGGGGGTGCTTTTAAAAGAACCTCGGTCATCGTCTTAACTTCGCTGGATGAATAGACTGCTTCTTTGGATCCTGAAGAAGAGAACGGATCGTTCCTGTTAAGGTCGATATATTGCCGGTCATAAGGACGAGAATTCTCTTAATTTCCAAAGAAAACTTTCTGCCACACAGAGGGAGCCGGGTTATAACCAAGAAATTGGAAGAACCACTTCGACCACGACGAAGTGGTCTCACAGTAAGAGGCTTAGTGTCTGGGCAGAGTTAGGTCATAGTGTGTTTATTACCTTGTTGTGTTTTGTTCTAAGTTTACTGTATTGTTATAACATGTTGTTGTCCAGTGCAGCTTGTTTTAAGTAGAGCTTTTATCCAATCAGATTTCACCTCTGTGTCTCTAGGTAAGAACAGAGGCCCGAGGCCTGCAGACTCACAAGTGCATCCATGGGCAGTTTAAGTGAATGGGGACGATATTGTTGATTGTCATAGTGTTCAACCAATCAGATCTTTAGTTTGACATGTTGGGCGTATTCTTTATTTATTGGTTTATTTGAACGGGATAGTGCACATTAATAAAAACATTTCTGCAAATGTGCCAGAGTTAGCCAAAAGGCTATTTTTCATCTGTAGTCCCAAGAGGCAGATGTTACACAATAAACCTAAAAACAATGTAAGATTAAAGTTAAAAGGTTATACAATATTGACACTTAACAATGCGTGTACAAACAATGAAAGAAGTGAGAATAAAACGTTATACATTGTCAAGTACAGACAAGACATGCAACACAGAGGCTCTCAAAGTCAGCACACACAAAGCAAATGAAAAGAAGGATAACTATGTTAAAATAGAAACATGGACTAAAGACAGTATTATGATGTAGTTGTTTAGACACTAAAAAACATCCACGTCAGAGGCACAAAACATAAAAGCATACGGAGTATGTGAAATACATAAATCAGTCAGACACAGCTAAGACATGCATGCAGGTAGTTGACGGTCGACTGGCAATTTAAAGAAAGACAGAAAGGTGACAACAGACAGAGAAACAGTTACAATCTAGTGCTGACAGAGCCGGGTACCAACTAACCATTTCTGTAAGTGGGATTTGAATGACCTGTATGTGTGTAGTTCTCTAATGGTCACTGGGATGGAGTTCCATTGTAGTGCAGCTTGTACAGAAAAGGCAGACTGACTGAAAGCACTTTTCCTGAGTGGGATAATGTGATCCCCTCTTGCTGCTCCTCTTGTGAGCCGATATCCAGTTGTTCTTGTGATCACAAATTGTTTGAGCGGAGGAGAGGTCAAGCCATGTATAATTTTGTACATCAGACAGACATTCACATATTTAATCATGTTCTCCCAACTAAACAAGTTATATTTTTTTAGTATAGGGCAATGATGAGAAAGAACAGATTTTTTATCAAGGATTTTGAGTGTATGTTTATACAATGACTGTAGTGGTTTCAGAGTAGTGATGCTAGCCTGTGACCAGGTTGTTAAACAGTAAGTGATATGGGAAACGACCATAGCAAACATGTATGTCTTAGCTGCCTCTGTTGACATGTAGTTTCGTGTGAACCTGAAATTTGATAGATTAAATTTGACCCGGTTACAGACCTTTTTCACCTGAGATTTGAATGACAATTTGGAATCAAAAAGTACTCCGAGATACTTGTAGTCAGGTACAACCCGTAGCCTCTCCCCAGATACAAAAACATCCGGCTCTACACTACCAGAGTTTGTTTTGGTAAAAAACATACACACTGTTTTGGATACGTTTAGTTGTAAACAGCATTGCTTTAACCATGCAGTTACATGAACCATGGAGTTAGTGAGTTCATTTGCCACTTGTCCCATTTTGCTACCATGCAAGTAAATCACAGTGTCATCTGCATACATTTGGATGTTTGTGTCAGGGCATGCTGATGGCAGATCATTGATACTGTATATAAAGAGAACAACAGTGGGCCCAGGACAGATCCTTGTGGGACGCCTGTGGACAAGTGGAGGGCGGTAGATTGATAGTTCTGTATTTGGACATACTGTGATCTATTTAGCAAATAAGATTCAATCCATTTAAGTGTACCTGAGGAGAAATTATAGCCGTGCAATTTAGACAAAAGAATGCTATGGTTAACAGTGTCAAATGCCTTCTTCAGATCAAGAAACACAACTCCAACAACTCCCCCTTTGTCCATTAGAAATTAGATTTTTTTCTGTGAAGAAACAGGTGCTGTCTCACTAGAATAATTGGCTCTGAAGCCGAATTGCATTGGGTGAAGGGCAAAAGAACTGGTATTCAAATGGCAGATCATTTGCTCAGCTACCAACTTCTCTGCAACGTTTGATATTGTTGGCAGGATATTGATGGGTCTGTAATTACAGGTAGAAAGGGGATCTCAATCTTTGAATACTGGAACAACAGCAGCTGACTTCCAAACACTGGGAAACATGCTCTGAGAGATTGAGAGGTTGATGATTCAGCTGATGGGATCTGTTAGTGTTGTGTTAAGTTCTTTGAGCATAACTGCATCCATACCAAATACATCCTTTGCTTTGGAAGGTTTAAGAGACCTGATTATTCTCGTGACCTCCGATTGAGTGACATTTCTTATGCTGAAGGTCGGCTCCAATGAATTTACTGTACAGACGTTGTGGCAAACCAGGGGGAAAAGCCGAGCCGACACAGCAGAGGAGGCGAATCCCCAAGCTCAGGTTGGGGGACGTGATAGAGGGAGTATACTATCCGGTGCAGATGCTGCAGCCACTAGGTACATGGCAGTGGTCACACCTGCAGCCCATGAGCTAATTGGAAGGAGCATATATTCCCAGGGCTGTGAAGCAGCAGCGGGAGACAGACTGGGCAGAGGATACAAGGATCCCCTGAACCTCTGGAGAGGAGTTTCAGCAGACCGGAGGTAATTAAGCGGACTCACCTCTCTCCTCTGCTGTGCCCAAACAGGACGGAGGAATCATCTCACGCTGGGTGTAGACTGAAGGCCAAAGACCCTGACCGGGAGGAATCTTTTGTTGAGTTTGACCCTATCCCGCTTTACCCTACCCTGTTTATTAAAGGACACTTTTTGTTACATGGCTACTGTCTCTGAGTCACCTGTTTTATCGCTGAATCTTGCTTCCACGTCCCCCGGGTTGCCACAACGTGTGTATTCTCAGGGGAGAAACATTTAGCAATAGTAGCTACTTCCGCTGGATTCCACTGTTGCTACTTCCGCTGGGTTATTTGACAGCTTTCCATTTATGTTAAGTTGCTGCAGCTTCCTTACTTTGTTGAAATGTCCCGTTAGCTTGTGTAACTGATCCCAGATCATTTTAGTTTTACCTCTTGCCTTTTCTATTATAGTCAGGAAAAAATCTGCCTTAGCTTTTCTTAATTTCTTTACCACTTTGTTCCTCAGCATAGCAAAATGTTGTCTGTCATGGCTCGATTTATTTTTAAATGCAGTTTTTAAGACACAATCATGGCTCGATTTATTTTTAAATGCAGTTTTTAAGACACAATCCCGTTCTTTCATTCATTTTAAGATATCATCATTTATCCAAGGAACAGTGTGTTTGATATTTTTGTGCCTAAATTTGCGATTAAAATCCTTGATAGTGTTCTCTAATTTCTTTGAGAACTTTTGACTGTCTTCCTCAATGTCTATTCCGAACAGTAGTTCATCCCAGTCAATTAGTTGAACAGTGTTTTTAAAATGTTCTTGATTGTTTTTGGGGATTCTGAAAGATTCATCATCCCTGAGAGAAGGCCTAAAACGCTTGCTGGTTAGTTTCCTGGCTACCAGAGTCAGATTGTGGTCGGAGAGACCAGTTACCATATTGAGAGATTTTAGAACTCTCTCAGGCCTATTACTAAATATTAAATTTATTTGGGTCCTGGAGGAATTTGTTATTCTTGTGGGCCCACTGATCAACTGCACAAGGTCAAAGTCATCAGTTATCACTTTAAGATTCTTTCTAGATGATTTGTCCTCCAATTGATGTTAAAATCACCCACAATAATTACCTCTTTACTGAAATTGCATTCTTTTAATAGTTTCTCAAATTCCTCATAGAAACTATTATTGGAAGAGGGAGGGCGATAAATTACAATAAGTGTGAAAGACATTTGTGGTGATAAGATTATATCTAGACCTATGCATTCCAAATCTTTACAGACAGTCCACTGGATTTCATTACACCGGATACTATCTCTCACATAGATCATGACACCACCACCCTTTGATCCAACCCCATCTCTCCTGTAAATGTTATAACCTGCCACTGTTATTGCTGCTGATGGAGCATTTTTGTGGAGCCAGGTCTCAGATAAACAAAGAAAGTCTAAATTGGAATCAAGCAAGAGATGATGGACTTGATCACTTTTAGATTTAATGCTTCTTATGTTCAGATGCCCACCTAAGAGACCTTTTGGCTTAACTTTAGGATCCCACAGATGTTCTTGAATGATTGACAGTCCGGAAGACGGCCCACTTCCTGTTCTTTGAGATCACGGGATTTAGCAGTTTCTTGTTTACATTTTGAGTAATCTTTCCAATTACACGTGGACTTTGACGTGTCAGTGGTACTCAGGTAGCCTGCTAAGTACGTCAGCATTAATGTGCGCCGTGATTGGTCAGTGGGCCAGCGTGACTGTTGCCAAACACAAAGCTAGCTAGCAGATCTTAGTGTTTAGTAAGAGTTCAGGTTGAAACATATGGAAGAAGTTATGACATGTTTAGTATTTTGCTTGGTGTAGATTCTTTTTTTTTTTTACCTAGCTTTGTTTTTAACACTCAACGGCTGAAGGAGGAGAAACAGATTTCTCAAGACCAGAAGAACTGGACATCGTATTAAAGGGTCGGTCAACCCCACAGCCAGCATGGAAAAGTATTTGTACGAACGGTATTTCTGGCTGACAGCGGCGGAGAAACGTTGCACATTTTATGGCAAAGAATGAAACTTTTGCTGAGACCCGAGTGGATCTACAACTCAACAAACACGTTCAGGAGGACCTCTGGCTGGAACTGAACCGCACCGATGTTCTGTACAACCGCATCATTAAACTCTTTGTTAACAAAGAAAGGAGGATGGACTTTGTCTTTAAGTGAACAGCAGCTGTGGTAAGTGAACTGCTTTTGTATTTTTACATCTGCAGTAGCGTTACTACTGTGTTCATGTGTCTATGGTGTCGTTCTTATGATATGGTTAATATCGTTCCCTCTGATGTGAATCATATTTGAATGGCTCGTGCTCTTCAGTGTGCGGTGGAATACGTGTGTTAGCGCCGCAGAGTTGCTGGATTGATTTGTTGCTTTGTTGTCATATAAATATATGTGACTGGTTCTTGTTCTTGTGTTAATTACGTTGATTCTGACTATATGTCCGTTAATGACGAAGCATCTCGTCATCACGGGGTTTGCCGCGGTTGTTTTCCCGTTAAGCTAGTTTAGCGTAGCCTCAGCTACGGTTCAGAAGTCACACAGTCCGTTGTCTCCTACGTGAGCGCAGTCCACTGAAAACATAATATTTCCCACAATTTAAGCTTCTGCATTTTCCAAATGCACTAGTATTATTCAAACGTATTGTTCGGTTCGTAAGCCTCGTACCGAACGGTTTAACATGAATACGTGTATTGTTACACCATAGAAACACATAATAAGCGTAGCTGTGGCTCATAATGAGGTTATTCAGCTGTAGTAGGACGGCACAGACGGCCCAGGTATGAAACACACGCGGTGATGTTAGATCATCACCACGAGGGAAGTTGGTAGTTGTGACTTTATCAGTTAAAAGACCAGAACCTCGGCTGAATCTAAGTTTTCTCACACACACACACACACACCAAAGTAACTGATAGATCTCAACAACAGATACCTGGAGAGACATTTAACACAGCCACTAATTTCTAAAGACTTACCTGTCCAGAAAATCCCCCAGAAAGCCTCGTGGAAGCCGTCCGGTCGTCCCGTTTATGGTTTCTGTCTGGTTGAAACCTCCTCCTCCTCCTCCTCCTCCTCCTCCTCCTCCTCCTCCTCCTCCCCTCACCTCCTCTCCTCCCTGGGGAAACAGTTAGAGAAACAAATCATCTTGTTTACAACTGGTTGGACTTCTGTGTGGAAGACAGTCCAGTGGTTTCCTGTTTCAACACGTCTGAACAAAGACTGAAAGCGATCGTGTGATTCTGGATCTCACCTGAGCCTCGGCAGGCGTGTCTCTGCTGGAGGACACCGAGGCCATGGCAGTGGCCTCCTGAGGCTGAGCGCTGAAGAACAGTCCGTCTCGAGGCCAGTAGCCCAGAGCCGCCATGACCACGCCCACCAGCAGGACCAGGACGCCCAGCGCCGCCACCAGACCCGAGACCGAAAACAGCTTGAGCTTCCCCTTCACTACCACCACCTCGTTCCTGAGGAGGCAGGAAGTGACATCATTGTGTACAGGCCGGTGACGTCACAGCCGAGGTTCAGACTGTGTGTGTGTGTGTTACCTCTTATTCTTGTTCTTCCTCTTGTGTGTGTGTGCTTTGGACCTCAGTGAGTCTTGTCGCCGTGCGTTGATCCGCAGGAGGCCGCCAGTCGCGATCATTATCACCCACCAATCAGACGGTGGCTAAGCAGGCTAAGCCCCGCCCACTGCCACCTCACCTGGACTCAGTCACCGACTTCCTGTAAGAGAGACAGGTAGAGGGACAGAGAGACAGGTAGAGGGACAGGTAGAGGGACAGAGACAGGTACAGGCAGAGAGACAGGTAGAGGGACAGAGACAGGTAGAGGGACAGAGACAGGTACAGGCATAGAGACAGGTAGAGGGACAGAGACAGGTACAGGCAGAGAGACAGGTAGAGGGACAGAGACAGGTAGAGGGACAGAGACAGAGAGAGGTAGAGGGAGAGAGACAGGTAGAGGCAGAGAGACAGGTAGAGGGACAGAGACAGGTAGAGGGAGAGAGACAGGTAGTGGCAGAGAGACAGGTAGAGGGACAGAGACAGGTAGAGGGACAGAGACAGGTAGAGGGACAGAGACAGGCAGAGAGACAGGTAGAGGGACAGAGACAGGTAGAGGCAGAGAGACAGGTAGAGGGACAGAGACAGGGCGGTTATCTTCTTGTGAAAAACATTTCAACATGTAATGTACGTGGACAAAGAGACACTGATTTATTATCATGAGCTCATTAATATTACCTCAAGCATCTCTATGACTTGACCACAAACGACCACAGACACAAAACGTCAAAGAGACAAAACAAGTGCCTACATCTCCCAACATGCATTCCCCCAACAGACATCCACAGGAGTCTGTGACTCACGTGTTCCTCCTCCACCTCTTACAGCTACTAATATACATCAGTCCTTCAGTTCATTCAACCGATCAACAACGACATACAAATAGAGTCCAGAGAAGACAAGACCAGCAACACACACACACACATACACACAAACAATCAGTATTGATCATATCTATCAGCATAGATCAGTGCTGTACTGCTGGTCTGTCAGTCACTACTGCAGCATGTTGATTGACAGCAGACCACAGAACCAATCAGAATGAGATCTCACCGTTGGAGCTCCAGTCGCTTCATGTTTCTCCTCTTTTCTCTTCATCCTCCTGCTGCTGCTGCTAGTCATTAAATGTGTCCTCTCATCATCTCCCCCTGTTCTCTCTCTGTCTCTTTCTCTCCCTCCCTCCTCTGCAGTGATGTTGAGTGTAAATGAATTTCCTCCTCCAGAGAGAGAGAGAGAGAGAGAGAGAGAGAGAGAGAGAGAGAGAGAGA
>NW_022280185.1:91067-93426 GCF_004355925.1 Anarrhichthys ocellatus
GAGAGAGAGAGAGAGAGAGAGAGAGAGAGAGAGAGAGAGAGAGAGAGGTTCTTCCCACTAACACCCCACAACCTGTCTGTCCATGTGAACCTGTCTGTCTCTCCACTTGTCTGTCTCCAGAGTTTCCTCAGACTTAACTTCCACAGACTGAAGAAAGCTTTTCTTTCATTACTTTGAGGACATTTGTCAACATTTGATGAACTGAAGGACGCATGCAGATTATGAATGAAGATCTCCACAGACAGGAGCCAGTCTCACACAAACCCGTCTGTCTCTCCATCTGTCTCTCTGCCCTCTGGTCTGCTGTGAATCCTCCGTCTCTGATGCTGGGATGCTGCTGTTGCTAGGAGTCAGAGGCAGAGCAGCTCTGCAGCATCTGAATAAGTCACTGAGGAAGTTTGTCCCTCAAGAGACTCCATAGACCTCATCCAGAGACCCGGTACAGGACCCGATCAGGGTCTGTAGGGATCAGGTTCTCTACGGATCAGGTTCTCTACGGATCAGGTTCTGTACGTATCAGGTTCTATACGTATCAGGGTCTCTACGGATCAGGTTCTCTACGTATCAGGTTCTCTAAGGAGAACGGTCTCTACGGAGAAGGGTCTGTACGGATCAGGTTCTGTATGGATCAGGTTCTGTACGGATCAGGTTCTCTACGGATTAGGTTCTCTACGGATCAGGGTCTGTAGGGATCAGGTTCTCTACGGATCAGGGTCTATACGGATCAGGGTCTCTACGGATCAGGTTCTATACGTATCAGGTTCTCTACGGAGAAGGGTCTCTACAGAGAAGGGTCCGTACGGATCAGGTTCTGTGCGGATCAGGTTCTCTACGGATCAGGTTCTCTACGGATCAGGGTCTGTAGGGATCAGGTTCTCTACGGATCAGGGTCTATACGGATCAGGGTCTCTACGGATCAGGGTCTGTACTGGGAATCCTGTGGTCCCCCCAGGACAGAGACCAGGACACACAGAGTGATGGACGGGCCGCCTCCTGAACGAGCTGAAAAGAAACGTGGAATCAAAATGCTCAACATCTCAGCTTCAAGAGAAACTTTATTCATCTCATCAAACACCGACCGAGACAGCAAAGAAGAACAAACAGACTGAGCGTGTGCAGCAGAGCCTCCACCCTCTGTGACATCACAGTGACATCACCGAGGAGGAGTCAGGGTGAACTACAAATATATATATTTATAAACTTTAAAATAGAAATCTCTAGAGGTACAATAGATACTCTTCATAATACTACAGAGAATATAAATATAAAGCCGATGTCGTCTCCCTTCACAAACTGACCAATCGCAGCAGAGGAGGCGGGACTTCTGAATGTCGTCGCTGCCATTGGTCATAAAGGTCACCTGACAGGAAGTGACGAACCGGCATCGAACAGTCTGACGAGTCAAATCCTGAGAGTTCCCCGAGGCGAGAATGACGTCACATCTTTAAAGTGTTGTTACCGTGGGGGCGGAGCCACGGTGTGATGTCATCGAGCGTCACCCGTGAGGCGTTTATTCATGAGCCCTTACATTCTGGTTTGTTAGGACTTAATATCTTATTATAATAAAAACCATCAGATGACACTTTTCATAATTAAACCTTTTATTCATAATTAAGATTATTTATTAATCAGACCCTTTTCTGGTTTTTATTATTATGAGACCGTTTTTATGTTAAGACTTTTTCCTAATAAATATTAAACTTTCTCACAGTTTTTCTTTAAGTAAATGGCTTTTTAATCTGCATGTATTAACATTTCATTTGGTTTTTGTTTTGTTTACCTGATAAATATGAAGTTGTTAACAAAAACATATTTTCACAAACACAGAAACATGAATTATTCATAAGAATTATAGATTAGATATCAGTTTCCTGTGTTGTAGTGTTTTTTAAGGTCTCAGCCAATCAGCTGGCAGCATTCATGAGTTCAAAAAGATTTAAGTTTTTTTTGTGGAAAATTCAATAAAACTTTATGAATATTGTAAACGACTTCGTGTTGTCAGGTGGAGGTGTATCTTTATTCTGTTACAGGAGGAAACGTGAGCCCATTTCAGACGCACCTGTCCTGTCTGAACTCACCTGCATTTAGCCCCGCCCCTCCAAAAGAGGCGGAGCCTGGAGTGGAGCTCATGTGCTCCTGGTGATGAAATTCAACAAACTTTCTATTTCTGTCTCGTTTTCTTCTTTTTGATGAACGTCACATTACGGCGAAAACACCTGAGATTATAGCCAAGTCATCAGAAATTAAAATCTGATAAAATCTGTGATTGGCTCCGGTCCTCGGCGAGCGATTGGTTCCGGTCCTCGGCCTGTGATTGGACCCAATCCTCGGCCTGTGATTGGCTCCGGTCCTCGGCGTG
>NW_022280185.1:93436-101537 GCF_004355925.1 Anarrhichthys ocellatus
CTCCGGTCTTCGGCGTGCGATTGGACCCAATCCTCGGCCTGTGATTGCCTCCGGTCCTCGGTGTGTTTGAACATCAGGATGGAGTTGTAAATTTTGAGGGCGGGACCAAGTTTGATTGACATGATCCTGACAATGTCCCGTTGGGAGAGTAGAAGGAAGGCCCGACCATCGATTTGCTAGACGGACGGAAGCAGGAACCAATGAGATCACAGCAGGTTCAATGTGATGAGTTAAATCTACAGCAGCTGATTGGTCGTCTTACCTCATCTCTGAACTGTTTGGCCTGTTTTTCACAACCAGGAAGAGACTCAATGAAGTCTGACACCTGCAGAGAGACAGACAGGTTAGAGAGACGGACAGGTTAGAGAGACGGACAGGTTAGAGAGATGGACAGGTTAGAGAGAGACAGAGCGGTTAGAGAGACGGACAGGTTAGAAAGAGAGTGAGACAGGTTAGAGAGACAGACAGGTTAGAGATTGACAGGCAGGTCCCTGTCTGTCTCTCTCTGACCTGCTGGACGCTCCAGTGTCTGACGGTCTCTGCGTGGACTCCGGAGACGCCCGGCAGTAGTTTGCGGTGCTGCTCCCAGCAGAGAGACAGGTCGCGGCCGGGCTGCGCCGACATGGCCGACAGGAAGACAGACTGGTGGAGGGCGGCCTGCAGACTGGACTCTGCTGGTGGAGAGACAGACAGGTCAAAGACACGAGTCTCTGAAACAACACCTTAACACCTCAGTGTTTTATGATTCTACTTTGAGCTAATTGAACTGTGACTCACGACGTTAGTAGAATAATCCTTAGCACAATGCTAATCGGTAGCAGAATGCTAATTCTTAGCACAATGCTAAACGTTAGCACCTCAGTGTCGTGGTCCTGATTCTGGTTCAGACCCGTCTATCAACAAACACAATCCAGTCTGAACCACATTAAAACGTTAAGAATCAGGAGACCTGTCTCACCCCACAGCAGTGAGACAGGCGTCACGTGACCAGAGACAAGAGGACCTTCACAACCAACACCGCTGTTACCATGGTGAGCTGTCTCCATGGAAACAGCCACTTCATTGGCCTGCTGTTTCCATGGAAAGACAATGAGGAGAGAAAGAAAGAGAGACAACATCGACGAAAGCGCTCGACGTCGACGAAAGCGCTCGACGTCGACGAAAGCGTTCAACGTCAATGAATCTGTTCAACATCAATGAATCTGTTCAACATCAATGAATCTGTTCAACATCAATGAATCTGTTCAACATCAACGAAAGTGTTCGACGTCAATGAAACTGTTTAACGTCAACGAAACTTTTCAACGTCAATGAAACTGTTCTACATAAATTAAACTGTACCTGGTGTGATGTGAAGCTCCTCCTCTTCCTGTTTCACACGGAGGAATTTGGTTGGATGGGAGAGTCTGGGGGGCGGAGCCAGTGGAGGAAAAGAAGTCATTACAAAATAAAGACAAATAGTTTTATCAAGTGACTGAATGTGTTCTGATTCCTCTGCTTCTCTCTGCTGAAACAATGAGCCTATTGATCCATCATCGATCTGTCATCGATCCGTCATCGAGCCGTCATCGAGCCGTTATTGATCCGTTATTGATCCCTTATTGATCTGTTATTGAGCCGTTATTGATCCATTATTGATCCGTTATTGATCCCTTATTGATCTGTTATTGAGCCGTTATTGATCCATTTTTGATCCGTTGTTGATGTGTTATTGATCTGTTAGTGATCTGTTATTGATCCATTATTAATCGTTATTGATCCATTTTTGACCCGTTGTTGATGCGTTATTGATCCGTTGTTGATCCGTTGTTGATCCGTTATTGATCCGTTATTGATCCGTTATTCTGACTGTGATGGGTATCTAGCTAGCTGTCGTCGCAAAAAAAGCTTATTGGAATTTAATTCCAAACGAATAACTTCAATTTCAAATTAGTTATTTTAACATTAAAAGTCAAATATAAAGGAGTCAAAGTGAGTTTCTGTCTGTCTGTCTGTCTGACCTGTCTGTCTGTCTCCTTCTCTTCCCCAGAGGAAGCAGCAGGGCCTGGTCTCTGGTCTCTGTCTTCACCTGGACATACCTGAAAGAACGTCTTTGTCATTAAAAGGTTTTGTAACATGCTGTAATTTATTCGTGAATAAATGGTTACCTGTCTGACTGGTTGTCGTGGTGATACATGGTGACAGGTACGAGGGTGATGACTCTCTCTCCTCCCAGCCTATCAGGAAGCAGCACCTCCTTGCGCATATTAATGTCCGAGTACGGACACCCAAAGGCACTGGGGGAGGACACACAAACATGAGTCAGCATAAATAAAACACGAGTCAGCAGACAGAAACATGACTCAGCAGGTGTGTCTGTACCTGTGGTGTCCGGTGTATTTGGCTCCTTTAATGTGTCCGACTCCTCTGCAGCCACGAGTGGGACATACACCCTGAGAGGGAGACATGGGGGAGGAACCTGTCTCACACACAGCGGGAACAGAAACACTGTTAGAATCTAGAGTCTGACCTGTCTGTCTCTGACCCGTCTGTCTCTGAGCCGTCTCTCTCTGACCCGTCTCTCTCTGACCCGTCTCTCTCTGACCTGGGGGGGGGTTCCAGAGGGTGTCCTGTTCGTTGACACCAGCCCATAGGATGAAGGTCCCAGAGGTCGCTGTCGCTCCAGACGTCAAACTGCTGCGACCAGCCGTCATAATGAACCTGCAGGTGAACACACCTGGTGACGTCATCGCACACTCCATGACATCACACAGGTACACAGACAGGTAGACAGACAAACAGGTAGACAGACAGACAGGTAGACAGACAGACGGGTAGACAGACAGACGGGTAGACAGACAGACGGGTACACAGACGGGTACACAGACGGGTACACAGACGGGTAGACAGCCGGGTAGACAGCCGGGTCCGACGTACCTTCACTCTGTAGTCTTCTGTATCCGTTACCGTGGCGACGCGGATCAACATGGGGTTCTTCCTGTCGACGGCCTCCAGTTTCTGGTTCACCTGGAACCCGTGTGGAGCTCTCTGGACGAAAAGACACCCGTCAATCATCACATCATCTGAGTGAAGGCTTCTCTACCTCCTTCTTTCCTTCTTCACCTCATTGTTTCCTTCTGTACATTCTTGTTTCGTTCTCTAACTCCTTGTTTCCTTCTCTACCTCCTTGTTTCCTTTTCTAACGCCTCCTTTCCTTCTCTACCTCCTTGTTTCCTCACCAGTGTGAAGGCTGAACTGGGAGCAGCGGTGGAACCAGTTTGCTGAAGGTATTCCTCCCACAGGAAGTTCTCTGGGTTTGGGTGTCCTGAAAAACAAAAGTATCCATGACCAGTATTACTCAGAGTACTACAGAGTGTATACTATGTGAGTGTGTACTACAGAGTGTATACTACAGAGTGTGTACTACAGAGTGTATACTATGTGAGTGTGTACTACAGAGTGTGTACTACGTGAGTGTGTACTATGTGAGTGTGTACTACAGAGTGTGTACCCTGAGGAGCAGTGAGAGGTCGTCCCTGTTTTTCACACCAGCCCACAGGATGGATGTACGGACTCCTGCTGTCACACCTGATTCATCCAATGAGAATCAATCAATAAGTACCTTCACTCATACAAACACACTTTACTGTCACCATTTACTGCTACTGTACAGCACTGTGACACTATCAGTACTACCTCTACTACTCCTTCTCTTACTTAATCCTCACTAGTTAACTACTAAACACGTTAACGTTCTCTAGTTTCACTCGTGGATGAAATTGCTATTACTAATTACTAGTATTACTGACACTGTTACTACTGCCTCTGACCTGTCTGTCTGCCCGTCACTGACCCGTCTGTCTGCCCGTCACTGACCCGTCTGCCTGCCTGCCTGCCTGTCTCTGACCCGTCTGCCTGCCCGTCTCTGACCCGTCTGCCTGCCTGCCCGTCTCTGACCCGTCTGTCTGCCTGCCCGTCTCTGACCCGTCTGCCTGCCTGCCCGTCTCTGACCCGTCTGCCTGCCTGCCCGTCTCTGACCCGTCTGCCTGCCCGTCTCTGACCCGTCTGTCTGCCTGTCTCTGACCCGTCTGTCTGCCTGTCTCTGACCCGTCTGTCTGCCTGTCTCTGAACCGTCTGCCTGCCTGCCTGTCACTGACCCGTCTGTCTGCCCATCTCTGACCCGTCTGCCTGCCCATCTCTGACCCGTCTGTCTGTCACTGAACTGTCCGTCTGCCTGCCGTCTCACCAGTAGTCATACGTGTCGTCCCAGTTGTCGAAGTGAACCAGGAAGTGGTCATCGATGACATCAGCGACGGAGGCGACGCAGACGAGTCCGGGGTTCTTCCTGTCGACCGCCTCCAACTTCATCCCCACACTGAACCCACAGCTCTGAGAGACAGACAGGCAGAGAGAGAGACAGGTGGTGAGATCAAACCCACAGGCAAACAGACAGTATAAACAGGTTTATACTGACTGCAGACAGACAGGTGAACAGACAGACAGGTGTATACTGACTGCAGTGCGACAGGTGAACAGGGTTGCGGGGGCAGCATGAGAGCCTGTAGACTGAAGGTAATGCTGCCAATCAAAAGCTGTCTCACTGTGGCCTGTAAAGAGAGAGACAGACAGGTTGGTTGAGTGGTGTCACCTGTGTCAGGTGGTCCTCTGTGAGGGGGCGGGGCTACCTGTAATCACCTTTGGGGGGATGGAGCTTGTGGTTGTTGTCTTTACACCAGCCTGTCTGTCTGATGTCGGCTGAGTCAGAGTTTACCCAGAAGTCATAGCACTCAGAGTACCCGTCGATATGGAGGCGGAGCCGACAGCCAATAACCTGAGAGAGAGAGAGAGACAGGAGACTCACCTGACCGACCTCAGACAGGTGTGTGTGTGTGTGTATATGTGTGTTACCTCGGCCACGGTCAGCACACAGAACATAGACGGGTGCAGCGGGTCGACGCCCTCCAGCTTCATCCCAACTTTAAAACCAGTCCTCCTACTGGGAACACACTGGGACTGAGAGAGAGAGAGAGAGAGAGAGAAGAGAAATATACTTTATTCATCCCCAAGGATTTGTCTGTGCAGCAGCAAACAGGGTTACAAAATAAAATAGAAATATTAGGTATGGAAAATGGAAAATGCACACTATATACAATATAATAAAATAACAGAGCAGGACCTATTAAATTTAAGAAAATAACGTAATAAAAATGCACAGTATATACACTAAATAGAATCATATTAAATTAACTAAGTAGGAGAAAATAAACAAAACAGTAGTGCACAAGATCACCAACAGCAGCAACAACAGTGTAGCAGTGTTACAGTCTAGTGTTTGATTTGGCCAGAGGTGATTTATTATAAAGTCTAATAGCAGAGGGCAGGAATGTTCTCCTGTATCGGTCCTTGTGACAGCGGAGCTGAATCAGTCTGTTGGAGAAAGTGCTCTGCTGTCCCTGCAGTAGGTGGTGGAGAGGGTGGTCCGGGTTATCCAATATGGACAATAGTTTCTTCAGTGTCCTCCTCTCCACCACCTCTTCCAGATTGTATTGTTTGCAGCCAATGATGGAGCCGGCCTTCTTAACCAGTTTGTTAAGTCTGTTGGTGTCTCCGGCTCCAATGCTGCTCCCCCAGCAGACTACGGAGAAGTACAGTGCACTGGCCACAACAGACTGGTAGAACATCTCCAGCATCTTGCTGCACACGTTGAAGGATCGAAGTTTCCTCAAGAAAAAGTCGACTCATCCCCTCCTTGTACACAGCGTTGATGTTGGTCTTCCAGTTCAGTCTGTTGTCGATGGAGACACCCAGGTACTTGTACTCCTCCACCATGTCCACATCCTCTCCCAGAACTCTCAGCGGTTGTGGAGCCGTCGTCTTCCTCCTGAAGTTGACCACCATCTCTCTGGTCTTGGCCACGTTCAGACGCAGGTGATTTCTACCGGCCCACTCCACAAAGTCCTCCACTACTGCCCTGTACTCCTCCTCCTGTCCATCCCTTATACACCCGACCACTGCAGAGTCATCAGAGAACTTCTGCAGATGGCATGACCCAGGGTCCAGTGAGGATTTCACCTGCGGTCGGAGGTGGGCCAAGACCAGCCTCTCCAGCACCTTCATCACATGAGATGTGAGGGCAACTGGTCGGTAGTCATTGAGGCCAGATGGTGTCGTCTTCTTTGGTACAGGAACCAGGCGCGACGTCTTCCACAGCACCGGGACTTCCTCCTGCTTCAGGCTCAGGTTGTATAGGTGTTGAAGGACATTAGACAGCTGGATGGCACAGGTCTTCAAGACCCTGGGGCTGATGCCATCAGGTCCAGCAGCCTTGCCTTGGTGGAGTCTCTCCAGCTGTCTCCTAACCTGGCCAGTCGTCACAGAGAGGGGGGGAAGGGCGGTCATGGTGTCGGTGGTGGCAGAGCCCTTTGAAGAGGAGGGCTCAGAGTCCATGCAGCTCACCAGGGGGGACAGAGGGGGAGGTGTTTGGGAGGTGTGGTGTGTGGAGGAGACAGATGAGGGACAGATGAGAGCGACAGAGAGAGCGAGAGAGAGACTTGTCATTAAATTTAATTTAATACATGTCTGTGATCACAGACACGTGTGATCACAGACATGTGATGCAGTAAAAGTCTCCACCGCTGTGTTCCCGACTGCGCATTTTGCTGATAAACTGGGTGCACTTGGCACGTAGTTCACTCTGCGATTTACCGACTTTGCAGCTCAGAAATTAAAATCTCAACTGCTCAGCAATCCGTTTGCAGTTGACGTGGAAAGAGCACCTGTGGAGCTGATAGACCTCCAGTGTAATGACACTTAAGGTAAAGTATGATTCTGAGGCCTCTGCACAGTTTCCAAGCTTCACCCCGAAACGATGCCTTAGCTCGGCCTACATGCTGCTCAAACGCTCTGCATGTTTGGAAGCACATACCTGTGTGAGCAGCTTTTCTCTGTGATGAAGAGAACAAACCCACACAGGAGTCTCACTGATGCACCTTCACTCCATCGTGAGGGTTTCCACAGAACCTAACCCAGCTATTAATGAACTGGCAGCCAAGAAAAGATGCCAAACATCTGGCTCTGGTACGTATGCATAAAATAATGTAGCCTACCTAAACATGTATTCTTCTTGCACTTTGTCCAATACCCCTTCTATCCTGTTTATTAAATGGTGACTCTATTTAATTTTGTCCCTCTCTGTGATTGAGTTTGACACCCACTGCATATCTGCTGTATTATGCTAAAAGGTGTCATTTTGTAACGTTTTTGGATGTTGGTGTGCCGTGGGATCTTTTTAATGTAAAAAATGTGCCGCGGCTCAGAACAGGTTGAAAAACACTGGTGTAGGCTACATTTAAAAAACTGTGTCTGTCTGTCTGTCCTACAGTCTGTGTCTGTCTTCTTTTACCAGGAAGTGAGCCGTCTATCTTTGACCATGAAATTAAACTCAATGTGTGCGTGTGTTACATGTGTGTGTGTGTTACATGTGTGTGTGTTACCTATAGATATACTGTATATAAACTGAACTTGTCTCGTCTTTCCGATCTCTCAAGCTCTTTAACACTACATATCATTCACACACTGATGGGAGGAGCCACCACCTGTCTGTCAGACACAGCTACGGGGGCAATTCTGGGGTTAAGTCTCAAGGACACCTCGACATGCGACCAGCGGAGCCGGAGATCGAACTGCTTTAGACACAGTCGCCTCACGTGTGTGTGTGTGTGTTACCTGTGTGTGTGTGTGGGTGTAGTTGTGTGTTACCTGTGTGTGTGTGTGTGGGTGTAGTTGTGTGTGTGTTACCTGTGTAAACAGTGACAGAGGAGCAGCTTCAGTTTTCTGTTCGTTCAGGTACTGCTGCCAGGACCAGGACCGTCTCTTTACACTCACTGAACACACACACACACACACACACACACACACACACACTCGTTATATCACGCCATCAACATCATTAAACTGCAGCTAACTGTCTACTAGTGCAGCTAACTGTTTACTTGAGCAGCTAACTGTTTACTAGAGCTGCTAACTGTTTACTAATGCAGCTCACTGTCTACTAGTGCAGCTAACTGTTTACTAGAGCAGCTAACTGTTTACTAGAGCTGCTAACTGTTTACTAGAGCTGCTA
>NW_022280185.1:104537-114163 GCF_004355925.1 Anarrhichthys ocellatus
ATATATAGATATATAGATATATAGATAGATATATATATATATAGATAGATATATATATAGATAGATATATATAGATAGATCTAGATATATATATCTATAGATAGATAGATCTAGATATATATAGATATAGATATAGATATATATATATATAGAGATATATATATATATAGAGATATATATATATATAGATATATATATATATATAGATATATATATATATAGATATAGATATATAGATATATAGATAGATAGATATATGTTTCTTACTACTGAGCACAGTCGATCAGCTGATATTCGTTGGATCGTTCTAAACACGCTTTCACTCCGTCGTCCTCCCAAAGCTTCTGAGTGTGTTCAAAGAACTCCTGAGGGACACAAGTCACATGATGCAGGTGAGTGAGGCGTCCTCTGCTTGGACAGCAGCGTGTGTGAATCGACCAATCAGAAGCAGAGAAAATAGAACGGCTGAAGGAGTTGAGAGGAGATGCTTGTTTTGTGTCTTTGTGTCTTTAGAGACACACTGTGTGAGGATAATGAGGCCTCAGGTGAGACACACACACACACACACACACACACACACACAGTCCCACATCAACTCGTTACATCATGTCATTAACATCATTAAAACAAACATGTTGTCTCCTGGTTCTCTTAAAGGGACACGTCCCATTTTATTCAGATAACCTGCTGAGGACGGAGACGTTTGATTGGTCGCATTCTAATAAACAAACACCTTTTGTTTTGATCTGTTTCTACTGTTAGCATTAGCAGCTTTAGCTCCTTTCAAGACTCATAGGTTCTGAACATCTGTGTGTGTACCTCTGTGTATTCAAAGTCAGACAGCGGTGCGATGCTCTTGATGTAGTCAAGTCTGAACTGGTTGCCAGGGTTACCCAGTGGAATGGGCGGAGTCAAGGTACTCATGGCAGCTATGATGGTCTGAAACACACACACACACGCACACACACACGCACACACATATGAACCAACACAGGACTGCTTTAACTTTGGACCGATCAGAGGCTCAGTGGGTCATGTGACGCACCACGATGGCGTCCTTCACATTCTTCCTGATGTCCTGAACCTTCTGCTGCTTCTCTCTGGAAGACAAACAGAGTTTCTTCTTCAACTTAAAAGCGTCTAAATGTTTTTCATCAGGTGGAAGGACACGTTAACAGAAAGCTGATGATGGTCATTAATCAATCATCATCACAAACTACAGAAAACTGATTTAGAACTACAAAAAAAACACAATATAATTATACCGTCTCAATGAAAATAAAAAGCTCATCTCTACAGGAAGTACTGGTGCCAGAGGGGATTTCAAAATAAAAGTTGATGAAGTTTTTAAAATTTGACTCACTCAGTGTTGAAACCGTCAACATGAAGAATCCTCATCTGCTTCACGATGGTGCTTTTACCTGATTCTCCTGCTCCTACAGACACACAGGCGAGACACACAGGTGAGACACAAGGGCGAGACGGACAGGCGTGACGCACAGGCGAGACGCACAGGCGAGACGGACAGGCGAGAGAGGGACAGACAGACAGACCGGTATCTCACCTAGCAGTAATAGTCTATGTGTAGCTTTATAAGCCTGTCTCTCTTTCTGCAGCTGTCTCTCGATCTTCTTGTTGGCTTCTCTCTTCGCTTTTTCATCCAGTCGTTCTTCCTCCGTCTTCCCTCCCAGACAGCCCATCTCAACTGGAACCACAGAAACCAGTGAATGACCACAGAAACCAGTGAATAACAACATTAAAACACAGTTAATAGTTAAATATTTATTTCATATGATACAAAAAATAAACTTTCTACTTTTGATTGAATTCAATCAAACACGCTAACGTTAGCTCGCTAACTAGCTAGCGGTGCTATGAATGTGATGCTACAGAGGTTACTGATAGACTGAGAGGAGGTCTGAAGGGTATCAGGTCTCTGGAGTCCACCATGTGGTCCTCTGCTGCTCTCTCCTCACGATGGAGCGCTGAACTAGTTTCACTCTTTTATAGAGTATTTATTCTACTTTAACATCTTGTGTTGCAGATAAAAAACATTAAGAACTAAGATGACAAAAAAAATAATTATCACAAAACTGAAGATAATGTATTTTTATTTCTTCATCGCAATAAAAAGGATCTGAATACTTTCCCAGTACACCCGTCAGTCCTGGTCTTACCTGTAGCCGTTGATGTCTCAGCAGGTCCAGATCAGAGCGTCTCTCTCTGTCCGTCCATCAAAGTCCAAAGAGACAGAAAACAGCTCCTCAACCAATCAGCACCCAGACCAGTTCACAGGTCCAGTTCCCTATTGTGTAACACAGAGTCTCTCTCTCTCTCTCTCTCTCTCTCTCTCTCTCTCTCTCTCTCTCTGGGATTTGTCTGTTGTTCCTCCGCTGTCAGTTTGTTTCATGACAACCAAGAAGCTGGATTCACAAACTCCTCTAAAAGGTTGGTCCTGGTTTCCAGTCAGAGTCAGACCAGGACTGACTCTAGACCGGCTGGTTCAGAGGTCTCATCTGAACACTTATTATTTTTAATGTGTCCATATCTATATTTACAAATCATTGACTTTGTTCACTTTGTTTTTATTCTTCAGAGAATTAAACTGATCCTGGAACTCAAAAAATAAACACTAAATGTGCTGAAATGTAAACGAAGAACAAACAGACTCTTGGACGAGCTCTCCTCCTCCTCCCTCATTGGTTGGACTCTTCACTCTCCAAAGACCTCAACCTGAAGGCGACAAAAAGCCAGATCCAGAAGGTCTGAACAGGTTTCAAACCAGATCCAAGCTGAAGGTGATCCAGATCACATCAGATCCACCAGACCTCTATCAGACCAGGACTGACCCAGACTCACCTGTGCAGGTGTTCATCACAGAAGGATCCCAGTCGCTGCATCTCAGACTGGAAGAAACTCTGTAGGAAAAAGAGGGAATATCAAATATTAAAACATTTAAGTGAACAAAGTTGAGTACTAGTATAAATAGTAGTACTACTAGTAGTATCTGTTAGTACCAGGATCTGTGTGTTCATGCTGTTCAGGCTGGTCGAGTTCTCATGAAGTCGGTTCAGCTGATCACTGACGCTGTTCTCAAACCTCTGCAGCAACACTAACCTACACACACACACACACACACACACACACACACACGGTACCTGTGTTGACGGACAGGTGTGTGGAGTGGGCGGTACCCGTGTTGACGGACAGGTGTGTGGAGTGGGCGGTACCCGTGTTGACGGACAGGTGTGTGGAGTGGGCGGTACCCGTGATGACGGACAGGTGTGTGGAGTGGGCGGTACCGGTGTTGACGGACAGGTGTGTGGAGTGGGCGGTACCTGTGTTGACGGACAGGTGTGTGGAGTGGGCGGTACCTGTGATGACGGACAGGTGTGTGGAGTGGGCGGTACCTGTGTTGATGGACAGCTGTCAGCAGTGAGGAGACGTGTTGTTGACACTCTTTTAAAGACAGAAGAATATCAGCTTCAACGTTCTGCCAGCAGCCCTGAAAACAATTCATAATACAAGTTTTTATTGATTGACCATTGAAGCTATTGATCAAATATCAATAACAGTATTTAACGGTTTGTGCACTGACAGTCAAGTGTTTGTTGAGTTGTGTTTTGAAGGTGTTGAAGGCAGCTGTGATGCCAGGCGTCGGGTCTGACTCCACCACAGGCTCCTCCCTCTCGACAGATGGTCCCGCCCCTGTATCAGACAGCTCCTCCTCCTCTGGTGGCTCCGCCCCCTCGTGTGGAGACTCTGAGACCAGGTGAGCAGCAGATTTATTAAACAATTCAAACATTGAGGCCAGTTTGAGAAAAGCATTAAAGACAAAACTACCTGCCGGTAGTGACTTAGTCATCTCCCCTTCCGGCTGAGGCTCCGCCCTCCTCTTCTGGGCCAGTGGACCCTCATTGTGGTCTGACAGGTAACCTTCACATAGAGAAACCAAACAGTCCGGAGTAAATACCATCTCTAATATGAAGCCTCATCACCTTAAGTCTGAAACAGATTATTATAGAGTTCTGTGAGGGTTTAGATCATCCAGAGACCTGAATCTGGAGCGGCTCTCTTCCCGTCACAACTCAAGACTTCCTGGAACAACAAACAGGAAACAGGTGAAACACAGCAGACAGTTGATGATTTTAAAAGAGAAACAGAAGAACTAATGTACCTTTATATTTCCTCCAAACTCCTCCCTCTGTTCCTGAGAGACCTCTTGCTCCGCCCCCACAGTAACCCCTGAGAGACAGACAGGTTCAACCAACAGTCTCACTGATCTCCAGTTAAAACCTGTTTTTGATTCGGTTCATGGTCCACTCAAGGTGAAAGGACCTGAAGTATCTGAGTGTCAGTCATGATAAGAATCCTCTAAAGCAGGGGTCTTCAACATTTTTCAGGCCAAGGACCCCCAATCTGATAGAGAGATGGAGCAGGAACCCCCGGCTATATATATTGTATAACATTGTGTTTTATATTAAACTGGGCCTAGTGCCATGTATAAACATACCTCTTTATTGTGCATTCAATACTAAGCTATTTAAATAATACACAGGTTCATATATTCATGTTTTTATTTTAAACATGTGCAAGGTACAGTGAGTAGGGAGGCCGTGCACTGCCATGTATAAACATACCTTGTCAACTGATACCAATGCCAATATCAATATTGTCTGTCAATTGCATGATAATCATCATACAAGCTATTCAAATAGATGTTTTCATTTTATACATAAATGTGGAAACATAAGCGAGTGATGGCCTGTTAGTGCCACTGCCATGCATAAACATACCTGTTATCTTTCATACAATACTGAACTATTACAATAATGGACACATTCATGTTTTGAAAAAAATAAAAAATAATAATTGTCTAATCAACCAAAAAATTTACGGACCACCTGCAGTACCTCTGCAGATGCCCTAGTGGTCACGGACCCCTTGTTGAAGACCTCTGCTCTAAAACATAAGTAAAGGTGCTTCAGTACTTCCTTTCTTATCTAGTTTAGCAAAAGAGGCACTGGACCATCCTTTACCAAAGGAAAGGAGACCCTGGACCTTCCTTTACCAAAGGAAACGAGACCCTGGACCTTCCTTTACCAAAGGAAAGGAGACCCTGGACCTTCCTTTAACAAAGGAAAGGAGACCCTGGACCTTCCTTTACCAAAGGAAAGGAGACCCTGGACCTTCCTTTAACAAAGGAAACGAGACGGACTGACCTGAGTCGCGTGTTGGAGTCGAGTGTCGGTCTGATCTGATCTCATCAAACAGAAACTCTGATCTGCTCACTGAAGTCTGAAAACAACAAACAATCAATTAAAGTCTAAACTTCCTGTTTTTATTGACAGCTGATGATTTTACTGAGAAGTTACCTTAAAGGCAGAAGAGTCTTCCTCACTGCTAGGAGACGACAGAGGAAGAACTAGACAGACAGACAGACAGACAGACAGACAGACAGACAGACAGACAGACAGACGAGTAGACAGACAGAGAGACAGGTAGAGAGTTTTTTGGTTTTACATTTGTATTTTATTTATAATTATTATTACAGACTGAAGGAGTTGATTGAGTCTTTATTAAACACACTCACCCTTCAGCTGACTCTTGCTCTGTGGTTTCTTCCTGCTGTAGGATCGACCATGGACCGTACCACCTGTGTCCTTCAGACGGGGGGGAACTCTGGACCATCTGTTCATACAGGGAGACACAGACAGACAGACAGACAGAAGGACACAGAGACAGGTAGTCAGAGAGAGAGTCAGTCAGACAGACAGAAGGACAGTCACACAGACAGACAGACAGACAGACAGACAGGTACCATGAAGACCTTCCCAGCAGCCTCCTCCAGGTCTCGGTGGTGTTCAGAGCTGAAGTTCAGCTCCACTGTCTGACCTCTGCTGTTGTGGTGCATGATGGGATTGTTCAGCCTAACACTGAGGACTGTCTCTGTCCCAGTGCATTCTGGGAAAACACACACACACACACACACACACACACACACACACACACACACACAGTTTTACTGATAAGAACCCGATCAGAAGTATCAATCAATCATTAGAAACATGTTAATGAGGACTGACCGTCATGTTTCAGGTGAAGACTGTAACGAACCACGTCCTCCTTCAGCAGGTGGATCGACCCCCACAGGAAACCCTGAGACATCAAGACACAGAGACAGGTCTCACAAGACCAGAACAGAGACGGGTCTAACAAGACCAGAACAGAGACAGTTCTAACAAGACCAGAACAGAGACAGGTCTAACAAGACCAGAACAGAGACAGGTCTAACAAGACCAGAACAGAGACAGGTCTAACAAGACCAGAACAGAGACAGGTCTAACAAGACAAGTCTATATATATATACTGTAGTACCAGTACTAGTGCGGTAGTACCTGAGGCTCATTGATGAAGAAGCTCACACATCCTGAGCTCACGTTAAAATCAATCCAGAACTCGTCCAGTTTTTCGTCTTTTGGTGGAAACAGCTGTAGAAGAAGAAACATGAAGTAAACAAGACGTCTGCAGAGATCTGGTTTATACTTTAAAGGGTTAAATGTTTTTACCTCAGTGGAGTCGAGGAACGCTCTGACACAGGGGAAGGTGTACACCCTGACAGACAGAACGCAGGTTTAAAAATCCCCAAGATGAAGAGTTTTTAGATTCATTACAATGATAAAGTTCTTCACCTCCTCTGGTCACCATGGTGATCATTAACAAAGTTCAGGAAACGTCGACAGTCCTGGAGAGAGAGAGAGAAAGAGACGGGTCGGAGAGACAGGTGAACAAACCAAACATACTCCGAGTGTCCAGAAGGATGGGAGAAAAAAATGTCCACATCCACAGAAACAATCAAAGCTTGATAACTCTTATAGTTAGGGCCGGTTCAGGTTTATAGTTAGGGCCGGTTCAGGTTTATAGTTAGGGCCGGTTCAGGTTTATAGTTAGGGCTACAAGTAGAGAGGCAGACAGGTCAGAAAGAAAGACAGGAAGAGAGACAAACAGGTGTTCAAACAGACAGGTCAATCACTCACCACTTCAAAGTCTGCGTCTCTGATGTCACAGAACGCACTGCTGATGTCATGGCTGGAGAACCACTGATTGGCTTTCTGATCTCGGTCCTTCCTGGGAGTCAGACGACACAAAGCCTCTGATAGGCTGACCTGCAGCTCGTAGTCTACAACAGCACCAATGAAAACAGAGCTTCAGACACCTGGAGAATTTAAACATGTCCCTCACTACACTGCTTCGATTGCATCAACTTTAATGTCACACTTAAACTATAATGTAAGAACTTACCTCCAACTGTCAGAACTGCTGCTGCCACCTGAGATCTGTGAGACAGAGAGGTAAAAAGACATTGTGTACAATGTGTACTGGGTGTGTACTACAGTGTGTACTGGGTGTGTATTACAGTATTAGGGTCTGGTTCTGGTCGATCTGGATCAGTTTCTTCTGCTCGCGGCTCAGAGACTCCAGGATGCTGTTAAATGTTCGGATGGCCTGAAACAAGAAAACGTTCTAGATGCCAGACCAGTACAGACCAGTATGATTGAATTTTGGTTTGGTTTCCATGGTTACCTCAAGTCTCAGTGGAAAGTGGATTTCTGGTTCCAGAGCTAACCGAGCCAGCTGAAGGAGAACCACAGACAGCTGACTGACTAAGAGACAGACGGGTACAGAGACAGACAGGTAGCGAGACAGACAGGTGAGTCCAACATGTGACACAAAAGGAATAATATCTGAAGATTAAAGACACAAAATGAGGAAACAAACCTGGAATAGAAGCCTGACCCAGCAGCTGACAGACAGACAGACAGACAGTTATTGGTGATTTTAGCACACAAATAAAACGTTTTATTGTAGTGTTGTGTAGTAAAGTAACTACACAATACACACACACGGGATCATGTGACTAAAGCAATGCTGGCCTCCATTTCCCAGCATGCTCCTCACCTGAAAGTAGTCATAAAACTCCTCAGTGAGGCTCAGCAGGGAGGCGGAGCTCCTCAGGAGGTCAGAGGTCAGAAGGTCATGGACGGCTTCGAACCACAACACCACCTAAACAAACAAACAAACACACAAACAAACTGATGATCGGGTCCAATACTCCAGGTACAGATTACTTTATTTATGTATTACTAATTATTGAATTATGTTCATTTTATTTGATTAGCTACTTTTAGTGGATAATCAAATAATCAGATTACAAATTATTTTACAATGAGAATATTACTCCGATTGCTTTCCTAGATTACAGAGTAACAGATTACTTTAGCAGTCAGTCCGTGGTCGATGAGTATCTGCAGATGGACTCTGTTCTCTGATAGAACCTCTAAAGACTTCAACACGACCAGGACTCTGGAGAAACCGGATCCACACAGATCCTGAAACCAAACAACAAACAATAAACAGAAGAGGAAATAAAACCAGCGCAGATTAAAAAGTTGCTGACATGACATGAATGTGGAGTTTAAAATCTGGAGCTGTTGTCTTGGCAGCAAATTAAATGTAACCTGCTAAAGTGCAAGGAACCTTTGAACGAAGGAACCTTTAAACGAAGGAACCTTTGAACGAAGGAACCTTTGAGAGAGGAACCACACCCGGGACCATGGCCACGGTGTCCCGTTACCTTGGTGACCAGCTGGTCCAGTCTGGTGAGCGTGATGTCACTGAGACCTTCATCCTGAAGAACTGAGACCAGATCAGAGGAGTCTCCACGGAGGAGACAGTCCTCTATTTTCACCTCCATCTGAGACAGACAGACAGACAGACAGACAGACAGACAGACAGACAGACAGACAGACAGACAGACAGACAGACAGACAGACACACTAATAATGAATAGAAATAAAGTTTTACAAACGTATCTAAATATTGTCAATAAACTAAATCAGCCACAAAAACTTATTTCTGGTTATTTCATCTCTTCTATTATTAAAATCCAGCAGCAGGAGATTTATTTTGGTGAGCCACTTCCGGCGGACAGCCAGCAGGGGGCGCTGCAGACTACTGTGTGACAGACCAGGGGTGGACAAAATAACAGAAACATCTGCAGGTCCCGCATGAAGTGAACGTGAGCACATTTACACTCGGATCGGATTACGTCATTAAAATGACGAAACTTCTCTTCTTTGGTTTCATATCTAAATGAACAGAATTATCATGACGACACATTTCCGGATCAATAATCAATAATGTTGTACAGCTGACTCTGCAACAATAATCAAAGAATCAATAATCAGATTATTTACCATCGCGTCTCTTCTCTCAGCGTGTCGGGAGCGCGCACAGCTGCTGCTAATTAACTCATTAGAGTCGAGAACGCGCAGGTGCAGAGTGAAAAAATAGTCCCGACGCAGCGGAGGAATATCAGCTTCATTTAGACCAAAACCAGAGAAATAAAAGAGATGAAAAGAATATTCATGAATCAATTCAATAAATCAGATGCAAAGAATAAATTATAAACCTCTTCTTTGAAACACTAACGTCATAAATGTTAAACTAATTCACATAGTTCATTTTATTCAAACAGGTCAAAGTTTTATTGAATTAAAATCTATTTTAATGTATTATTATTAAAGACAGACAGACAGAGAGACAGACAGAGACAGACAGACAGA
>NW_022280185.1:119663-121077 GCF_004355925.1 Anarrhichthys ocellatus
AAAAGATCGGAATCTCCTGAAAAGTAAAAATATGAATGAAATACATTCAGAGAAAATATGATCAAATAATAATGACTGTTTCATATTTTAATATCATCATCATTGTGTTATTTCTGTACATTCATATCTAAATATACTTTTAACTCTTTATTTCACATTTTATATCATAAATCATTTTTATTTGATTTAGTTTTATATCTAAAAACACTTTAACTCATTTCACTAAATCACTTTATTTGAGTCAGAGTTGAGTAAAAATCACAGAACATGTGATTAATATTCAGGTTTTATATTTCATGTTTTGGGCTGAATCGGTCACATGAGTTATTGAATAAGACAAACACAGTGTGCTTTATCTGAAGGTTGAGACGCTGCTGACTCGGCTCTTCTCTCTGTTGTTGATCAAACAGAAGAAACTGGTTTTCATATTTTAGTTTCCGTGAAACCAAAACAAAGAGTTTGTGAGGAGGACCAGCTAATCGATATCTCTGATCGATCTGTGACTCAAACTGGTCTTCATGTTTAGAGAGACGAGAGCTTCATGTTCAGACTTTACTATCAGATAATCAGAGCAGACAGACAGACAGACAGACAGACAGAGAGAGAGACAGGGAGACTTTAACACGTCATCAGATCACTATGTAGGAAATACTGTTCACTAACCCGTCTGCCTGTCTGTCTGTCTGCAGGACACAAAGCAATTCGACCCATTCCAGGAGTGGACAGACGGTTACGTTCGATACATCTACACCGGTGAGAAACATTTGACCTATAGTGTGATGTCACCAGGTACAGTGTGATGCCACCACGTACAGTGTGATGTCACCAGGTACAGTGTGATGTCACCAGGTACAGTGTGATGCCACCACGTACAGTGTGATGCCACCAGGTACAGTGTGATGTCACCAGGTACAGTGTGATGCCACCAGGTACAGTGTGATGTTACCAGGTACAGTGTGATGCCACCACGTACAGTGTGATGCCACCAGGTACAGTGTGATGTCACCAGGTACAGTGTGATGTCACCAGGTTGTAGGGATCTATCAGAGTTTGGTTATCAGCAAATATGAAAAACTAAATTATTGACATCAATAGAATTATTAAAAATGATTAATAATAACAGGGCACAGGGACCAATAACCAAACTATAAACTATAAACTCATAATTAGTATTTACTCACAATGTCAAGAGTCAAAGTACTATTACACAGTTATTATTATACAGAACAGTGAAGGTTTGATATCAGCTGTCATCACAATACACATGAACAGTAATCAGACAGCTGCTCTTTAAAGTTTATTATTATAATAACACTGATCAAGTCAAATAATATCTAAAACTAACCACTACTATACAATTATGAGCTACTATCTAACATCAAACAACAACCTGTGGTGTGTGTGTGTGTGTGGG
>NW_022280185.1:121177-133529 GCF_004355925.1 Anarrhichthys ocellatus
GGGGGGCGAGGTGACAAACTACTCAAAGATGGAGGATGTAGTCTCGTATGTAACCACGCCACGTGGGAGTACAAAATGATGGCGGGGCCACGATAGAGACCACGTTATCACACCACGTGTGTCTGAGATGAGTAGTTAAACCTATGTGTGTGTGTGTGTGTGTGAAAAGGCAAAGAAAAAAGAAGAGAAAAAGGGAAAACCCTCAAAACAAGGCAGATTCTCACCGCTGCAGTAAAATACAGAAACCCGACTGGTGAACTCATATTGGGCCAAGGTTCTGGTCTTCTAACTGATAAAGTCACAACTACCAACTTCCCTCGTGGTGATGATCTAACACAACACTTCTGCAGCAGCATGGAACACAGTAGTAGTTTCTTCACAGCACTAACGGACCTCGGTGGTCCGTAAAAACACAACAACACGTAACAATACAGTAAACGTAGAACACAACAGAGGTTATAAACACACTATGACCTTCTCTCTGCCCAGACAAAAGCCTTTTACTGTGAGACGACTTCGTAGCGGTGGATGTGGTTCTTTGAGTTTATTTGAGTTTCTTGGTTAAACTCGGGATCCGGAGCTTCAAGCTGCGCGGCTATAAATCCTCCGTATGGCAGCGGGGAGTACTCGGAAGTTAAGGGAATTCTTCTTCCTTATGACGGGCAAATGTCGACGTTAACGGGAAGAGAAGTTGTCCTTTTCTTTCTCTGAGAAAATGAGTTTCTTCCCTCTGCAGGTTGAGGTTGTCCGCTTCTCTTTTTCAGGATCCAAAACCAGTCTATTGTTCGTCCAGCGAATGTTAAGACTATTCCTAGGTTTTCTTAAAGGCAATAATGTTGTGTGCACCTGAATAGTTTAAATGTGTCGTGTTGTTTCCAGCTGAAGATAAGAACGCTCAGAGACATCTCTCTGGCTGGGCGATGAGGAACACCAACAACCACAACTGTCAGATCCTGAAGAAGTCGTGTCTGGGCGTGGTGGTCTGCTCTCGCGGCTGCACACTGCCGGACGGTTCCAGGCTGCAGCTCCGCCCAGCCATCTGCGACAAGGCCCGGCAGAAACAGCAGAGTAAGTAAAAAAAGGCCCAGAACCCGTCCAGGTGTATCCACCACCTGTTCCCCACCTGTCACCTGACCGGATTCATTGTGTTTCAGAGAAGCTGTGTCCGAGCTGCACTGCCGGTCTGGAGCTGCTGCCGTGTCGCGGTCACAGCGGTTACCCCGTCACCAACTTCTGGAGGGTCGATGGAAAGGCCATCTTCTTCCAGGTCATCACCTTCAAAAACACACATGCTAACATGCTAAAGATGCTAACTGGGCTAGATAATTTAAACATCGAACAAAAAGTTCAGAAATTAGTGTTTGATAGATTATTTCTTTGTTGTAACAATGCTTCTTGGCAATAAATGTTATACCATTGGAAAGCCTGTTTAATTACCTTTCAAACAGTGCCCCATTTGTAAGGAACATGCATTTGTGGGATGAGCAGCACAGCTGAGTATGTGGGTTGCGCCCATGAAAAATTAGCCAAATCTTCTCTGCCAAACAGCTTATTCTGCTGTTGCTATCGACTGTTGTTTGGTGGATTGGATGATTGAAGTCTATCAGTTACAAGGAAGAAACAAGACATATTGACAATTTTACAATTTATTCATTTAACAAACAGGAGCCTCAGTAGCCTGAGTCGTCGGATGGTTTGCCAGAACCTCCTTGAGGCCAACCGAAAGTCCTTCTCCATGGCCTCCCCGAAGTCCTCCCATGCCCGAGTTTTAGCATTCGCGACCACCGCAGCTGCAGCCCTTCTGGCCTGCCGGTACCTGTCAGCTGCTTCGGGACACCCCTGGGCCAACCAGGCCTTGAAGGTCTCCTTCAGCTTGACGGCTTCCCTCACCTCCGGTGTCCACCACCGGGTTCTCGGGTTGCCGCCATGACAGGCACCGATGACCTTCCGGCCACAGCTCCTAGCGGCCGCGTCCACAATAGAGGCTTTGAACATGGTCCATTCGGGTTAGGGTTAGGGTAAGCAGGCGCTGCACCGGACCGTCTTGGTGAAGAGGGAGCTGAGCCGGAAGGCAAAGCTCTCAATTTACCACTCGGTCTATGTTCCTACCCTCACCTATGGTCACGAACTCTGGGTCGTGACCGAAAGGACAAGGTCGCGGCTACAAGCGGCCGAAATGAGCTTCCTCCGTAGGGTGGCCGGGCTCAGCCTTAGAGATAGGGTAAGGAGCTCGGTCATCAGGAGGGAGCTTGGAGTCGAGCCGCTACTCCTTCACGTCGAAAGGAGTCAGCTGAGGTGGTTCGGGCATCTAATTAGGATGCCTCCTGGACGCCTCCCACTGGAGGTTTTCCAGGCACGTCCAACTGGGAAGAGACACCGGGGAAGACCCAGAACACGCTGGAGGGATTACATCTCCCAGCTGGCCTGGGAACGCCTCGGGATCCCCCAGAATGAGCTGGAACATGTTGCCGGTGAGAGGGAAGTCTGGGTCAGCCTGCTTGGCCTGTTGCCACCGCGACCTGACCCCGGATAAGCGGGGGGAAATGGATGGATGGATGGAGCCTCAGTAGCGTGTGGAAGAACCATACACAGCCACAACAGCCTGGCACCTCCTCCTCATGCTGGTCACCAGCCTGCTCACACACTGCTGTGGGATGGCATTCCACTCCTCAAGCAGGATTTGTTGCAAGTCAGCCAACGTGGTTGACTTGGTCACTCTGCCACGAACAGCTGGTCCCACAAGTGTTCACTTGGGTTGAGGTCAGGACTGTTGGCAGGCCATTCCATCCTCTCTACTCCCACATTCTGGAGGTAGTCTCTGATAAACCGCTCTGTGGGGGCGAGCGTCTTCATCTTAGAGGATGGAGTTTGGTCCCAGACTGTGGAGATTTGGGATTGCCACTGGTTGCAGAATCTCATCTCGATATCTCTCTGCATTGAGATTGCCTCCAATGAAGACAAGCCTCGTTTCTCCAGTGATGGAGATGCCGCCCCACACCATCCACCAATCAGCATAGCGTTCTCCCCGTCTTCTCCACACTTTGACCCTACGATCCAACTTCCTTAGACAGAATCTGGACTCATCGCTGAACATAACGTTCCTCCACACGTTCAGGTTCCAGTGCAGGTGTTGCCGACACCAGCGCAAACGGGCCTGACGGTGAATAGCAACAGCAGAATAAGCTGTTTGGCATTGGCAGAGAAGATTTAACAAATTTTTCATGGGCGCAACTCACATACTCAGCTCTGCTGCTCATCCCACAAATGCATGTTCCTTACAAATCGGGCACCGTTTAAAAGGTAAATAAACAGGCTTTCCAACGGTATAAAATTCATTGCCAAGAAGCATTGTTACGATAGAGAAATTATCTACCAAACACTAATTTCTGAACTTTTTGTTCGATGTTTAGCATATCTTTAGCAGACCAGATCCTGAATGAGAGACCAGTACTTGGACATCTGACTCTCTGAACCAGGTTTTGGTCGACACTTGACCATCCTGACAGTCTGAGCAGGTTTAAACTACATTTAGACCGTGTGAATGCCTCTAAACTAGATCCTGGACATCTAAAGGTGTTTTGATATTAAGAGCGGGTCCCTGATGTAAACCAAGACTTGGCAGTCTGAAAACTGGTCTAAACCGAGTCGAAACATTCTATCTTTTAAAAAGATTCGACCGGTTTAAACCAGATTCTAATCTAGTCTGTTGTTGTGGTTCTTCAGGCCAAAGGGGTCCACGATCATCCCAGACCAGAGTCCAAGTCGGAGACTGAAGCCAGACGAAGTTCGGTGAAGAGACGAGTCAGCTCGCCACCGTTCACCCCCAAGAGACGACTCATCGAGACGCAGGTCGACAACAAAAAACAACAGCTGTTTGTTTGTTGTTGTTTAATGTTTACTGATTTGTTTATTTGTTGTTTTCTGCTTCAGGCTCTGGGCCCCGCCCTCCTCTCCTGTGTCGATCCATCGGACAGAATCTCCTTCATCGAGCCCAATTACCCACAGCATTACCCAGCATTCCAGAGCCCAGATCCCTACTACAACCCCCACAATGCACTAGGAGAGACCCCGCCCACACTGCAGAAACCAGCCAATCCCAGGCTTTACATGGGCCGGCCCGGCTATGAGTTCCAAGGATACCTGACCTCGCCTTCATATCCCATGACGTCTGAACTCTGTGACCCCAGGTCAGCCTCACACCTTTAAATACATTTGGAGTGAAACCAGATTCTGAAATTCTAACCAAGTGTAAACCAGATCCAGCATAAACAGATACCAAAAGGTCTTGACAGATATGATCTGATCAAACCAGATTCTGCCAAATCCTGGCAGACCTAGGAGGTCTTGACAGTCTAAACAGGTCTAATCCAGACCACACCAGTTTAAACAGGATCTGATCCCACCAGACCTTGACATAGCAGACTGACGAAGTCTGAACCAGATCCTTAGAGTGTAAACTAGATCTTGACAGTCTGAACAGGTCTGAACTAGATCTTGGTTTCTCTGCAGGGTGGCTCCGGTCCTTGGTTCCTCTTCTTCCTCCACATCATCGGCAGCTCCTCTCTCCTCCACTTGCTCCTCCTCCTTCGACCCCCAGACCAAGTCTCCTGCCGGCTGGAAGGAGCTGCTGAAGAGCTCCGCCCCCTACGGTGACAACCACCACTACTACAGCGCCGAGTACCCCTGCCGTTACCCCAGCAACGCCCCCGGGTCCCCCGCAGCATTGCAGACCATCATCACCACGACAACCAAGGTGAGTAGAAGTTCATTAGGAGGGTCCATCTGCAGACATTAAGATGTGGGATTCTTTCTTCTGTTCCTGCCACATTAACACCAGTTCTGGTCCTCCTCAGGTCTCCTATCAGCCTTGTCCGAAGCCTCCTGCCACGCTCCCTTCATACCAGTCATGTCCTAAACCTTCTGCTGGCCTCCCGTCCTATCAGCCCTCCTGTGCTCCTCCAAAACTTCCAGGCCTCCCCGGCTGCTCCTCCTCTCTGCTGGATGATCCCTCCTCTTCCTCATACTCCACCGAGGTGAAGCTGACGGAGGACTCGGGCGGAGTCATCAAGTCTCTGTCGTTTCAGCCTGAACCTCTGCAGACCAAAACAGAGCGGGCCGACGGCTACGACTACCGCTACGCATACCCCAACACGTACCGCTACGATGACTACTGAGGCAGTGCTACCTCCACCGCTGTCAACAAGACTACTGTTACCACCACTACCGCCACGCATACCCCAACACGTACCGCTACGACGACTACTGAGGCAGAGCTACCTCCAACGCTGTCAACAAGACTACTGTTACCACCACTACCGCTACGCATACCCCAACACGTACCGCTACGACGACTACTGAGGCAGCCCTACCTCCACCGCTGTCAACAAGACTACTGTGACCACCACTACCGCTACGCATACCCCAACATGTACCGCTATGACGACTACTGAGGCAGCCCTAACTCCACCGCTGTCAACAAGCCTACTGTTACCACCACTACCGCTACGCATACCCCAACACGTACCGCTACGACGATTACTGAGGCAGTGCTACCTCCAACGCTGTCAACAAGCCTACTGTTACCACCACTACCGCTACGCATACCCCAACACGTACCGCTACGACGACTACTGAGGCAGTGCTACCTCCACCTCCGTCACCAAGACTACTGTTACCACCACTACCGCTACGCATACCCCAACATGTACCGCTATGACGACTACTGAGGCAGCCCTAACTCCACCTCCGTCACCAAGACTACTGTTACTAAATCTATTACCATGACAAAACAGTTGTTACTCCCCAGACAGATACTGTATTGAACCACAGACTATTTACCGAGGAACCTTCTGAACTGCTGCTGTGACTGGACGGTTCCGGAGCTGACAGGATGTGGATCATAGGGATATAACTCGAATTGAAGCAGAATGTTGGTACATGAGAGACGTTTTGAAGACATGCATGGAGTACTTTCATGTTTCCAAAGAAGACCCTTTTCCAGCTCTTCTATTGCTTGAAAACACAAGATTGGAATGAGATTTGTGTCAAACTGAGATCTTAAAAACAGGATTCTGTTGCGCCAAAAAGCCTCAACAGAAGACCCGACTTACTTGGTATTTCTGGAGCTTTCGGCCACATCTCATGAGCTTCCTCATTTAATGGTTTTGATCGTTGTGCCACGACCTGAATGTGGAATTTTGATACAAACATATTTATAGTGGAAATGGTCTCTGCAGTCAGATGCTGTTATCATGGAAGTGAGGTGTCTCACTTTCTTTAGGGTCCCCATGAGTGAGGTGTGTCACTTCCTTTATGGTCCTCAGAAGTGTCACTTCCTTTATGGTCCCCAGAAATGCCACTTCCTTTAGGGTCTCCAGAAGTGAGGTGTGTCACTTCCTTTATGGTCCCCAGAAGTGTCACTTCCTTTAGGGTCCTCAGAAGTGTCACTTCCTTTAGGTTCCCCAGAAGTGAGGTGTGTCACTTCCTTTAAGTTCCCCAGAAGTAAGGTGTGTCACTGGCTCAATCCCAATCTAAACCCTTACGGACTCACAGACTTTGAGGCACGCTCCTGCAAAGTCCGTGAGGGTTTAGTTCTGTCCCACTGTCAGATCATCGAGTGTTTGAGTCTCTCAGACATTTTGAGCCCTTTATGAACCCTTTCCGTAAGTCAGTATTAGATGCAGACTTAGCCTAAGGGAATTACCCACAAATCATTGCAATGTGACACGGTTAAACACGGCGTAACCAGTGGACGCACGGAGACGTAAAAAAAAAAAAAGGTAAACAAAGAGGAAGGTTCGTGTGTTCAGCCTGGAATATTAAATGTACTCAGAAACATTAAGGATTGAAGATGGAACCTATAAACATGACATCAGAGAATATTTATTTATTTATTCATCAAATTTTTGATTTTGTCATTGAAGCTGTTTTGACAAAAACGAGTAAATAGATTATATGAAGTTACCTCTCATCTAGTGAGGAAAGAGCCTGAAGACGTTCAAATCAGGAAGTACAAAGTATACAATAAATACACACAATTATACATCATATGTTTTGTTGTTTTCATGGTAACGTGTTATGTCTCGTTCATATTCACACCATCTCAAGCCCTCGCAGTCTCTCACTCTCAACCACTCACCAGGTGACGTCAGTAAGTCCTTGAGGGTTCAGGGTTTGAGGCTTTAGGGGGGACTCCTCGTCTGCTTACGAAGGCCATGAGATGTGGTTAAAAGAGTCAACACCGAAGATGTAACTTTGGTGAATTTATGATGAAAGGTGTTTTCGTGTCAGTGCATTCAGACGGTAATATGCACTTGTGGGATTTATCAATATGTATGTTTTCTATTGTTTGGGTTATTTATTGAATCAGTCAGTAAACATGAAACACATTGAACTGTTTCTGAATGAAACAGTTGTTGACTGAAGAGATCTGCGAGATGAAAAGATGTTAAATGTTCTCACGTTAATGTAAAGTAAGTCTCACATTAAACCAATTGTTGTACAGACTCGTGTTTTCTCTTTTCTTAAGTAAACAGATGATAAAGAAATACCACCGATGACTAAAAGTATGTTTGTGGTGAACCAGAGCAGCAGGAAGACCAACCAGCTCACACCGTTCATACCTTATATCTAATCACACATTTGCCGCTCTGGGTTTTACAGCGTATGTACATCATAAAGTAAATGTTTCTTTCACTAAAGTTTTACCTTTTAGCAGTTTGATGAATACAGACTCACCATTAATGAACCACAATTGAAACAGACTGAAGCTACACATTTAATTCAAATATATATTCATGACGATAGTCAGCGTCAGTTCATCTCAACAAACAGTTCTTTAAACCTAACACAAGGAGTTCTTAATCACATTACATTTTAATGTTTACATCTAAACTGTCTGAGGTTGATATGAAATCACATGAGATGGACTTCCAGCGGTGTGTTCTGGTCTTCACGGCATCAGGACCATCCACAGGTGGACCTGCGGCCCCTCCTGGGTCCGGGGCCTCGGAGTGAGCCCCCACCCCCCCATAGCACAGGATCAAAGAGCTAGTTGTCTGGATGGTTTCAGTCTGTATGAGTAATAAATGTTGTTTTGACAAGAACGCGTCAGAACAGGAATAGTTGTGCTGTCCTCACTGTGAACCTCTGGAGCCCTCAGACTCCTCTTTCAAGAGCTTCCATTACCATCACTCAGTAGAGCTCACATGAACCTCCACCAATGCCTGACTATGTTCAGTGTCCAGCACCAGGTGAGTCCAGCACTAGGTGAGTCTAGCACCAGGTGAGGGTCTCACACCAGGTGAGGGTCTCACACCAGGTGAAGGTCTAACACCAGGTGAGGGTCTAACACCAGGTGAAGGTCTAACACCAGGTGAGGGTCTAACACCAGGTCAGTGTCTCACACCAGGTGAGGGTCTAACACCAGGTCAGTGTCTCACACCAGGTGAGGGTCTAACACCAGGTGAAGGGCTAACACCAGGTCAGTGTCTCACACCAGGTGAAGGTCTAACACCAGGTGAAGGTCTCACACCAGGTGAAGGTCTCACACCAGGTGAAGGTTTAACACCAGGTGAAGGTCTCACACCAGGTGAGGGTCTAACACCAGGTCAGTATCTCACACCAGGTGAAGGTCTAACACCAGGTGAGGGTCTCACACCAGGTGAAGGTCTCACACCAGGTGAAGGTCTCACACCAGGTGAAGGTCTAACACCAGGTGAGGGTCTAACACCAGGTGAGGGTCTCACTGTGGTCCAGACTGAACTGAGTCCAACACTTTGCTTTAATATCAAAAAGCTGCAGAACTAAATACATTCAATCAGTCTCAGTCTGTCTCTGTGTTTACTGATCATTAGCTAGTGTTAGCATGCTAATACACTAAGCTAAGATGGAGAACATTGTACATGCTAAACGTTAGCATGCTAACGTCTCAGAACAGAACTGAATGAAGTGTCCCAGGTGAGACAACTGGTGAGACCTCGAAAGAACGACTCGTCTCCAGTCGTGTTTTTAAAAGGATGTTCTCTCTTGTGATTGGCTGCTGAAGTAGTTTTGGTATTCGTGCTGTTAAAAGATGTTTTGCAGCTCTCAGCTCTCACCTGTGTCTCACCTGTAGACCAGGTGAGCTGAGAGCTGATAATCCTGAGCTGTGTAATTCTATCCTTTCACAAACATCATCTTCTTATCTCCTCATCTTCTTTTTCTTCTTCTCTACTGATCTACATCGCTGCTTTTTCACACGCAAATCATTTCATCCCTCTTCTTCTTCTTCTCCGTCTTCTCCTTCTTCTTCTTCTTCTTCTCCGCTAAATAAATCATCTGACATGAAATACTTTTCCAAACAATACTCCCCCCCCCATCCATCCATCTATCCATCCCCCCCACCCTCACTCTGATGTGGCTCCGCACTAATGGATGTTTTCAATTTGATGCTACATGCTTGTGATTTATAACAGAGACACAGTCAGACAGACAGACAGACAGAGAGAGACAGAGAGAGAGAGAGAGAGAGAGAGAGAGACAGACAGAGACAGAGCGACAGAGAGAGAGACAGACAGACAGACAGAGACAGAGAGACAGAGAGAGAGACAGAAAGACAGAGAGACAGAGAGAGAGACAGACAGACAGACAGAGACAGAGAGACAGAGAGAGAGACAGAAAGACAGAGAGACGGACAGAGAGACAGAGAGACAGAAAGACAGAGAGACAGACAGACGGACAGACAGAGACAGAGAGACAGAGAGACAGACAGAGAGAGAGACAGAAAGACAGAGAGAGAGACAGACAGAGAGAAAGAGAGACAGACAGACAGAGAGAGAGAGAGAGAGAGAGAGAGAGAGACAGAGAGAGAGAGACCGAGACAGACAGACAGTTGTGTAGTTACAATTACTACATACCTGAAGGATTATTGTTATTATTTTGGTAAAGTTAGATTTAACAAACATGACGACGTGTATTTGTGTCTCCATGGCAACATTACACTTCCTGTTTACATGCCCCAAAGCAATCTGGGAAAGTTCAGGATGCTTCGTTTATTTCTCATACTCACTCCTCTCACACGACGATGTCACGCCGATGTCACGGTGATGTCACGACGATGTCGCGACTGCTTTGTGCGAGTGTGGTTAAGTGGATAGCAGGGCTGTCCTTCAATCAGAAGGTCGGCGGTTCGAGCTCCGGCTCTGCTAGTCGCATGTCGATGTATCCTTCAGCAAGACACTTAACCCCAAAATTGCTCCCGTAGCTGTGCCTACGGTGTAGAAATGTGATAGAATCTGAATTGTAAGTCGCTTTGGATAAAAGCGTTTGCTAAAATAACTGTAATGTAATGATGTCACGGCGATGTCACGTGACATCATGATGTCGACGTCACAATGTCATTGTTCTGTTAATAATAAACTATTATCTCTTCTTCGCTCCAAAACTAAGATCTGTTCAATATATAAGTATGTTTGGAGAATAATAACATTTGTTCTGTTGAACACTTTTTGTATAATCAGAACTTTAGTTTGAGGTTCACTGCTGTTGTTACGTAAAAAACGTGACTAACAGAAACTGAAATGTTGTGATGTCACTGATGATGCTGCGACAGAACGGAATCAAAGAGCTGCATTTGGAGAGGGGGGGGTAGGGGGCCCCTATAAACAATCTCTGCTGCAGGAATAACTGAAAATCATATCGGCTTCAAAGCCAAAGAAGCAACTTTGGAAACAAAGATGAAAGATAATAAAAATGAAACTGCAAAAAATACACAGCGCATAATTAGTGAGTGTGTGTAAGTGTATATGTATGTGTGTGAGTGTGTCTGTGTGCATGAGAGACTTTGTGTATGTGTGTATGAGTGTGAGTGTCAGCGTGTGTGAGTGTGTGTGTGTGAGTGTGCATGAGAGTCTTTGTGTGCGAGTGTGTGAGTGAGTGAGTGAGTGTGTGAGTGAGTGTGTGTGTCTGTCGTGCCGTGAGAACTCTTATCCTCCTCTTAAAGAGACAGGACAGTCTGATCTCTATCATCTCGTCTCTCAGGATATTTTTGTGACTCAAACGTCGATAAGAAGTTCAGCAGCTAAAGATTCAATCTGAAGATCTTAAATCTTCTTCAGAGGAAACTTTAGTTTTCATGTTTTACTTTAACATCATTTTAACATTTCACCTCATAAAGCAAGAGGACAAGTTGTCAACTTTATAAATTCAATGTTTGTAGTGAAAACATCGTCTTGTTTCCATCCTGTTGTGTGAATATGAGTTTGCTGTTGAAACAAAGCACCACAGAAGAAGAAGAGTTGATTAAAGGAGCTCCAGATAAAAGTCAAACAATAGAAACATGAAAACTAGTGCTGGGCAAGTTAACGCGTTAACGCATTAATTAATTAACGCCGACAATTATTTTATCACGCGTTAACGCTTTTTAAAAATGTATTATTATTGTAACAGACTGTCTCATGTTTATTGTTTTGTATTGGAGATGATATGTCCCTTCAGGGTTGCCGTAGAGAAAAGGCAACTCCCGCTTCTGGTCGATGGGGGGGGGGGGGGGGCAGAAATAAAGAGAAAAGCCTGGGCTGAACGAGATGCTGGTCTCCTGACTCCGCTTATTACCGTCTTATAAATGCACCTCATACAGAACCCAGGACGCTCGGTCACATCGGTGGCAGCGGTGTTTCTTATGCACCGACTACGGACCGCTACGACTATTTTACGCTTCGACTGTGAGTGTGCACTTCCTTAGCTTAGCTGTCTCAGTTTAGCTAGCAGGCTAACTCCGCGGCAATTCAGAGAGAAAGCACTGCTGGTTCAAGTACAGGATGTGGGTTGGAGATGAAGACCTGTTGAAGCCCAGCTCAGGGCTGTTCAGCAGACGGTCGGCCAGCAGGGGACCATGTGGACCTGCCTGCTCCGTGTCCAGAGTTTCCTCGGCTGGGTGAGACAGTCTGTTACATTATTTTGAAAGTGCGTTGCTCACTGGCAGCGGTGGAGGAAGTCTTCAGACTACGTTGATGCAGGGTGTGGGAGAAGTAGAGATAAACTAAAGCAACACAAGCTAACAGATGCTACAGAGAAGTGGAGACAAACTGCAGGTTAGTGTTGTGGAAGATGTCAGTCTGAGGAACGTTCTCAAGGTGCGTTCACGTCGCGTTTGGTGTGAACGCACCTTTAGGATCGCAACGAATGACGTCACGTATGAGCCTCAAGACGCACCGTCACCAGAAGAATACACAAGTTGTATTAAAGGAGAGGACGACTAAAGCGACGGCGTTACAACGTGCACCAGCTGCTGCTCTCACTGGAGACTACTGGACATCACTGGGTCGCCATCATCACCTCTGAGTTACAGCATTATAGTGATGAAGAGTAGAGC
>NW_022280185.1:133539-133658 GCF_004355925.1 Anarrhichthys ocellatus
CCTCTGAGTTACAGCATCATAGTGATGAAGAGTAGAGCTGGGTCACCTTCATCACCTCTGAGTTACAGCATTATAGTGATGAAGAGTAGAGCTGGGTCACCATCATCACCTCTGAGTTA
>NW_022280185.1:138658-144643 GCF_004355925.1 Anarrhichthys ocellatus
ATCAGACCAGGACCAGGTTCAGCATATCAGACCAGGACCAGGTTCAGCGTATCAGACCAGGACCAGGTTCAGCATATCAGACCAGGATCAGGTTCAGCGTACCAGACCAGGACCAGGTTCAGCGTATCAGACCAGGACCAGGTTCAGCGTACCAGACCAGGACCAGGTTCAGCGTATCAGACCAGGACCAGGTTCAGCGTACCAGACCAGGACCAGGTTCAGCATATCAGACCAGGACTAGGTTCAGCGTATCAGACCAGGACCAGGTCCATGGCTGACAGTGGATCAGTAAACGGTCTAAGAACAGATCCAGGGCCAGTTTGAATGTGTTCATGAATGAACGCTTTGAACAAGGTCAAATATCAGGTTCAAGACCAGGTCAGACCAGGACCAGGTTTACAGCAGAAGAGTTTATTAAAAAATGAACAACAAGGTCTATTATCAGGACCAGGACCAGGTACAGTGTGAGGTCTGTGAGTGTTTCAGGGAGCGGCAGCTGTTTCTTCTTCTGCTGTTTTGACAGAACAGGAAGTGTTTTTGGTTGAGTGAAGAAGAATGAAGTTTATCTCTGAAGAGAACCAGACTGACGGGACGAGTCTGGACCTGTGGACCTGAGAGGGGGAGTGGGCGACTCACTTTGGGTGTCTGTCTGCTGAACCAGGTCTGACAGATCCTGGGTCCCTGTTGGATCAGGACTAACTGATGTGGACCTGGTCTATGGGAGCAGTTTGTGGTTCAGTGTGTTGCTCAAGGACACATCGACACGCGACTAGCAGAGCCGGAGGATCGAACACCGATCCTCTGCTCTCCACCACAGTCGCCCACATTTATGACATTAGATGATTCTGTTTTTTTCTTTGTTGTTTCACTTAAATTATTAAATCTTTGTTATAACTTTTGAAAAGTTTAAAAGTTTAAAGAAACAAAATTAAATACAAAATAATTTAGTTTTCTCTTTGGTTGTCAATCGAAAACGTCCAGATAACAATCAATAATGAATTATTATTTATTAGAATTGGACCTTAATGATGAAGGGAACCATCGAGTCCTCTTCTTCTTCTGTGGTACAAACACATGAACTACTTTAATTATTCAGCAGAAGAAGAAACAAACAGATTAAATGATTTAATCCAGAATCAGTAAACAGAGACGGAAACATTTCAGATTACACACAAACACACACACTCATACACACACACACACATACACACACACACACACACGCACACACAAACATACACACGCACACACTCAAACATACACACACACACATACACACACACACATACACACACACACACACACACACACACACATATACACACACACACAAACACACACACAAACACACACACGCACACACACACGCACACACAAACACACACACACACACACAGGTGAGTTACCTGCAAACGGAGTGTGAAGCTGTCACATGATGGATGTTGTGTCTTTGTCCTTGTCACTGATCCGCAGCAGGAATGTCACACACCACAGAAGAAGAAGAGATGAAACACTGTAGAACCACAGAAGAAGAGATGAAACACTGTAGAACCACAGAAGAAGAGATGGTCATGTGACCTATGACGTCCATTCCTTTAGTAGCAGGACGTTAGTCTGAACAGTGTTGAGACAGAAAGGACTGTTGTGTTATTGAAGCTAATGAGCCGAAGATAACACACAACAAGAACACACACACACACACACACACACACAGGTAACCTGAGAGCGTCACACACACACCTGGACACTCACCTGAACCTGTTAACTGTAAACACAGAAACACATCCGTCACTTTCTCCTTCAGTCAGAACATGTCACCTGTACATGTACTACTACTACTACAGTACATGTACTACTACTGCTACAGTACATGTACTACTACTACTACTGCTACAGTACATGTACTACTACTACTACAGTACAACATGTACTACTACTACTACAGTATATGTACTACTACAGTACATGTACTACTACAGTATAATGTGCACTTCACCGTACATGTACTACTACTACTACAGGATATTATGTACTGCACTGGTAGTACTACTATAGCATGATGTATACTGCACTCGTAATACTACTAGTTACAGGTTACAGGTACTACATGTGTGTTACTGCAGTACTACTTAGAAACACATTACTTTTGTCCTGATATACTGTATAAAGTACATACTGCATAAAGTACTACAGAAGTACCAGGATGTTGTAGTACATCATGTTATGAGTATGAAGCAGATACTTAACTGGTTATTCTGACCCACAATCCTTTGTGCTGCAGACATGTGAGGAAGAGGGGGGGCTCTAAAGAGAGGGGGGGTCTAGAGAAGGGGGGGGGGTAGGTTGCAGCTGGGTCTCACATTAGAGAACCCGGGTTCAGGATTCAGGACTACAGAGAACCTGAAGGATCAAAGCTGAGGATGAAAACCACTAAAGTGACTTAAGAGCAGGTTCAGCTGTCCTCATACTTATGGACGTGTACTTCATGTACTTCATGTATTTTGATGGTCTGTCTGTGTACTTTAGGCCACACAGATAATGTGTCCTCGTACAAACAGAACCTCGAGCTGGTCTGAGACCCTCTGGACTCTGGACTCTGGAGCATCAGAGGCTTTCAGACTAAACCTCTCAGAGGAGATGAAAGGAGAGTGAAGGAGGTGAAGAGTGAAGGAGGTGAAGAGTCGACACCAGCTGCTTCCTCTGATTTAACGTCTCTACAATCACTTTAACCTTCCTCATCCTCCTCCTCCTCCTCCTCCTCCAGCTTTTCATCTGGGTTAGAATCTTGTCCAGGACTCAGTTCAGAGTCTGTATTTTTCCTTCTCTGTTCTACACCTCCTTCTCTCTTTTAAATTAACGAGGTCATTATTACTGTCCGTCCCCCCCCACTGGCATGGACAAGTATTTATTACTTATTCAGTTACGTTTCAAGTACTTTTATACGTTTAAAATACATTTATACATTTCAAGTACTTTTATACGTTTAAAGTACTTTTATACGTTTAAAGTACTTTTATTCGTTTAAAGTACTTTTATACGTTTAAAGTACTTTTATTCGTTTAAAGTACTTTTATTCGTTTAAAGTACTTTTATTCGTTTAAAGTACTTTTATACGTTTAAAGTACTTTTATTCGTTTAAAGTACTTTTATACGTTTAAAGTACTTTTATTCGTTTCATCCAGATGAAGATTTTCATGTGAATCTAATTTATTTCTGAAAAACTGAAAATATAGAATTATTTTATTTTACTTTGAACATATTATTATTTAGAGAAAATGAACAGGATGTTAAAATGTCTCATGTCTTTATTTCCATGAACAGAATGAGAGTTTTATTCTTATTGTTTATCATCATGTGACTCAGTTCACAGATCTGATCCCAGAGCAGTGCTGGTGCAGCTGCGCCCCCTGCTGGTTCTCTTCTGTAACTTCATCACGTTATTAAACGTGTCTCTGTTCATCTCTGGTCCCTCAATTTATATATTTATATATTTATACACAACGTCCACTCGGCTTCTGGAGACAAATGAAAAAAAGCAATATTAAAGGAAGGGAAATGAAAATGCTTGTTTTGCTACATTAAGATTAAAAAGAGAAGAAAGAGGTATTATTATATTATATATATATGTAATATATATTATATAATATATATTATATTATATAATATTATTATTATATTATATAATATATATATGTAATATAATATATATCATATATTATATAATATATAATATATGATATATATTATATCCTTATATATTTTATTTTATTTAGTGCTGAGCAACTTAACGCGTTATCGCGTTAACGCATTAATTAATTAAAGCCGACAATTATTTTCTTGCGCGTTAACGTAGTTTTTTTAATTCAGGAGGAGGAGGAGGATTGGTGTCGGCTGAGTGACAGCAGCAACTGTGTGTGTGTGTGTGTGTGTGTGTGTGTGTGTGTGTGTGTGTCACAGCTCGTCCTCAAATAGACTCTCTCTGTAAACACTGACTGATCGTCTTCTCTCTCAGTAACTCTCAGTCAGTCGTCACATCTTCATCTCATCAATAATCTGATCAGCTGAATCTGGAATCATATTTTACTGGAGAACAACAATAATCTTTATGAGGATGACTGAAAAGACCCAAAGGTATGAAATATATTCAACAAGTGTTAAGCTGCTGTGATGGAAAATTATAACAATTAATACTCTGTTCAGGTACTCTGTTCTCTACCTGCTCAGGTACTCTGTTCTCTACCTGCTCAGGTACTCTGTTCTCTACCTGCTCAGGTACTCTGTTCTCTACCTGCTCAGGTATTCTGTTCTCTACCTGCTCAGGTACTCTGTTCTCTACCTGCTCAGGTATTGCCAGTATTGGTCCAGTTTTTTTTCCGGATTAAACAGCAACGTATGGGCAACACTATCATATAAGTCACTTCTTACACACTCCAAACACAACTATAGACTACTCATATAAGCATCTAGAAAACGTGGCATAAAAGCATGAAATCCTGGCCAGAAATCGCCATTATGAGTACAGCAAATCAATATTTGCACCCTGATGCTAGCGGCTACCTAGCCATGCAATACATTTTATAGCATTAGCACACGTGGCCAAACACGTAAATAACTTCGTTTTTTCTCTCAGTGGGAGCACTACGAAGCTGTGAGTGGTAAAACGTACCTTCGTACTGCCCTCCGCCGTTGGCCAAGTTTTATGAAAAATGAGTACAATAATGTCGCAGATTATCCGTTTCAAAGCTGGAGTCATTGTTGCTAACTGCATCCTGTTTACTTCCGAGCTGTTTCCAGAATAACAGTGGTCAATCCAGCATGGGCGAGCGGTCAGACTTCCTGCGAGCGGAAATTTATGCTCGGGGAGACGCGGCACATCTTGCAACTTTACTGGTTGAAACTTCTGTCAATCAACACCAAATTTGACACAGGCCTTCCTGAGACTCTGACGCTTCGAAGGAGGGCTTATTGACTGAAATCGACCGATGATAGGCTGAGCTACAGCCCCATACACACACAGGAACTGAGAAAATCCTATAGATGACAGCCAGAAACAGGCTCTGATGATGTTAGGAATCTCAAAATGATTCCTATCAGCTGTATTTGGATGTATTGAATAATATGAGTGATAAAAAAGTGAAATATATAGTTATATAGTATATAAAAGTACAATGTAAGAGCTGCAACAGCTGGTTTGAAAATGATGACCTCGCTTGACCGCTCTCTACTAAAGCCTCTTATTCTTCACTTTATCCCACTTTAACCTTTATTCAGCAACTACTGATCGGTTGTGCTAGATTTGGGAGAGTTTTTAGGGAGATATCTGCATTATTTCAACAACCTTATATCAATAAAAGTGCTTTTTTTTCAGGCGAATCTGATTATTTTCAATTTGAGCTGTGTAATGTCTTCATTACTATATTAACCAGCAACATATACACAATATTACCCATCTGAACAATCTCACAAGTGTTGTGATCTGATTATATCAACAAAAATTATTAAAATAGACCTTGTACTTACAAAACTATGGTCACTTTAGTGTGGGTATGCCATTTTCGAGCAGAGGCCTACAAATAGGGCTGGTCTTCATTTTGATCCTGCAGGACTTCATCTGAACTGAGTCTGAACATCTGGATGTGAGAGTCTAGTAACATCTGGACAACAGAATAACACACGTGGACACATGTGAACAGCAGAGAAACATCTGGATCTTAAAGCTTTGTTTGAGGAGGAGGAGGATGGGAGGAACAGTGTGTAAAGGGGAGGTGAAGGAGGAGAAGAGGAGGAGCGTTGTGAGGAAGGACAGTCTGACGTCAGCAGACAGAATCCGCCGATTCACCGTGAGACAGTTTGGTTACAACGTCCTCAGTCTGTCTCGTAGAGGACTGAAGGTACGATCAGGTTCCTTCATCTCTCTCATAGATAACTCATCATTTGGATTGTTGGTCCATAAAAATATTTATTCCTCATATTGTCTGACATGTT
>NW_022280185.1:144653-152046 GCF_004355925.1 Anarrhichthys ocellatus
CTACCTGCTCAGGTACTCTGTTCTCTACCTGCTCAGGTACTCTGTTCTCTACTAGTAAAGTTTTTGAGGAGAGATTTAAAGTCTTCATTTTGATCCTGCAGGACTTCATCTGAACTGAGTCTGAACATCTGGATGTGAGAGTCTAGTAACATCTGGACATCAGAATAACACATGTGGACACATGTGAACAGCAGAGAAACATCTGGATCTTAAAGCTTTGTTTGAGGAGGAGGAGGATGGGAGGAACAGTGTGTAAAGGGGAGGTGAAGGAGGAGAAGAGGAGGAGCGTTGTGAGGAAGGACAGTCTGACGTCAGCAGACAGAATCCGCCGATTCACCGTGAGACAGTTTGGTTACAACGTCCTCAGTCTGTCTCGTAGAGGACTGAAGGTACGATCAGGTTCCTTCATCTCTCTCATAGATAACTCATCATTTGTATTGTTGGTCCATAAAAATATTTATTCCTCATATTGTCTGACATGTTATTGGATAAACAGTTACTTTATTATTCAAGAAAATAATGGGCAGATCAAATGATTGTTAGCAAAACTTACTTCATCAATCGTCTCATATCCATATTTCCTCTTTTTTAAAATCATCTGACGATAAGATCTGTTGTGGGTTGATTAACACCGGCCCTTTAAGAGCGTCACAAGGAACCCTACATGGGTTCTAGATGTATCTTTGGAATGTAAAAGGGTTCTCAGTAGAGCCCACCGGGTTCTAGTTAGCAACTTAGGAAGGTGGAAAGTTTCTGGATAGAACTCCCAGAGAGGGTTCCGAGTAGAACCATTAAAATATAAAAGGGTTCTCACCTTTATTTCTAAGAGTATAGGTCTACCTCTGATCCTGCAGGACGTCCCAGAGGAACTATGGGAGCTGTTGGAGTTGGAGAAGCTGAATTTGTCTCTCAACAGTCTAAAGGTTCTTCCTCCTCAGCTGGCTTTGCTCTCCAACCTGGTGGTTCTCAACCTGTGGGGGAACGAGGTAAACCTCCGTCTGCCCGGTCCTCCTCATAACGACGATAAACAAAGTATTTAAAAATATGAAGAAGGAATCAAAGAATCCCATCGAAAACATACAAATACATGAAAACAGACTCGTTTGTAATGAGGTTCCACAGGGTTCTATTGTGGGTCCTATACTATTTACATTATACACCAAAACACAGTATTCTTCTTCAGTCAGTACATTTACTCAACTAATTTGAGATACTTGTACTTTACTTGAGTATTTTCATTTAATGATACTTTCAATTCAAATTCAAATATTGCAAAAATACTTTTTACTGCATTACATACAGTATATCATATATATTTACTTCAGGCCGTCTCTGGTCTGAGAAGTTCTTCTATTTTTAGACTTTTTGTTGTTGATCTTCATACAGCTGGTTGAGTCTTTACAGGTTCAGGTCAGTGTGCCTGTGAGCAAGGCAGCCCCCCCCCCCCCCCCCAGCAGCTGCTCTGTCCTCTGGATAAATAAAGATTATAATCCCTCCTGTGATCCACCAGGATCCAGTTTCTGTCCTCTGACCCATATATATGCATCACAGAAAGTCTTGGAGTTGAACTTGAATGGCCATACTTTCTTTATTGAGATGTTTCATGAAATCTGATGTTCATTACTGTTTGTTGTTGTTTGTTGTTGTTTGTGTGCAGCTCAGTAGCCTGCCAGCAGAGATCGGTCAGCTGAGGAGACTCAGAGTTTTATTCGCCTACAGAAACAGACTAAGTGAAGTTCCTGAAGAGCTGGGAGCCTGTACACAACTGGAGGTACTGTACATATTACTGTGAATACTTCTACTACTGCTACAAATACCACAGCTGGCTTTACCTTTAAATTCAGACTCAGAGACTGTGTTAGACTGCCGTGAACCAGTATTAGACTGCATTAACCCAGTATTAGACTGTATTAAACCAGTATTTGACTGACTTAAACCAGTATTAGACTGCATTAACCCAGTATTAGACTGTATTAAACCAGTATTAGACTGTCTCAAACCAGTATTAGACTGACTCAAACCAGTATTAGACTGACTTAAACCAGTATTAGACTGCATTAAACCAGTATTTGACTGACTTAAACCAGTATTAGACTGCATTAAACCAGTGTTAATCCATGGGACGGATAGTAGAGCTCCATGTAGTCCTGAACCAAAATGATTAACTCCTGCTCCATTAATTTAACGTTGACTAATATTTACGGAAGAAACAAAAGCTATCTGCCATCTGTGATTGGTTGTTCCTCGTCACATGACATATGCAGCGTTCCACAAGTTGAGCTATTTTTATCTCGGTGCTCAGCTGTCTTGCCCTGAACGATAAGCAAGATGGAACACTTGCTCATAATAACACCACTGTATGAAATGACAATGTTAAACAGTGTTTCTGTCTCTCAGGTTCTGAGTCTGGCCAACAACCAGTTGTCCTCGCTGCCGGCGTCTCTCTCCAATCTGACCCGACTGAGGAAACTCAACCTCAGTCACAATCACATCGCTCACATCCCGGGCTGCATTTACAACTTGAAGGCTCTGGTGAGTTCATGTCAGTCACGTCGGCCGAATACAGCCGTGTTCCTGGGAAGTAGGCTCAGGTCGAAGGTCTGTCCAGATCCATCAGGTCTACAAAGACCACTTCCTGCTTAAGTGGTCAAAACACGTGGAGTCTGAAAACTACATGTCTCCTCTCTTTCATGGTTGTTCCTGTTTATTTTGTTTATTTGTTTGATCTCTGTCACCTCTTCTGTCCCTGAAGGTGTTCCTCCACCTGGCTTGTAACCGTCTGGAGAACCTGGCGGAGAACATCCAGGCTCTGGTGGAGCTCAAGATCCTCATTGTGGAGGGAAACAGCCTCCATTCTCTGCCAAAGGCTCTCTGCTGTCTCACCAGGTAACACCATCTCACCATGTAACACCATCTCAAGAGGTAACGCCACCTCACCATGTAACACCATCTCAAGAGGTAATGCCACCTCACCATGTAACACTACCTCAAGATGTAACACCATCTCAAGAGGTAACACCACCTCACGATGTAACACTACCTCAAGATGTAACACCATCTCAAGAGGTAACGCCATCTCAAGAGGTAATGCCACCTCACCATGTAACACTACCTCAAGATGTAACACCATGTCAAGATGTAACACCATCTCAAGAGGTAACACCATCTAACCAGGTAACGCCACCTCACCATGTAGCACTACCTCAAGATGTAATGCCATCTCAAGAGGTAACACCATCTAACCAGGTAACACCACCTCACCAGGTAACGCCAACTCACCATGTAACTCTACCTCAAGATGTAACACCACCTCAACAGGTAACACCACCTCACCAGGTAACACCATCTCACCATGTAACACCATCTAACCATGTAACACCACGTCACCAGGTAACGCCACCTCACCATGTAACACCACCTCACCATGTAATGCCAACTCACCATGTAACTCTACCTCAAGATGTAACACCACCTCAACAGGTAACACCACCTCAAGAGGTAATGCCATCTCACCATGTAACACCATCTCACCAGGTAACATTTGATTTGATCTGATTAATCTGATCTCTTTCAGGTTGGAGTTGCTGAATCTGGACTTTAACGACATTAAGGATGTACCTCAGGTTAAATTTGAATTCATTCATAGAAATAGTTATTTGGTGTCTTGAAGACATCGTTGTAGTTCAATAACTAAACCCATAATAAATGGATACATTTTCAGGAGATGCACCAGTTGTCCCGACTGGAGAAGCTGGCCTGCCATCCTCTGGATAAAGGACTCCACATCGTCCACAACCCGCTGATGAAACCTGTGAAGGAGGTTCTGGAGGGGGGACTCAGCGCCCTGTTCAACTACCTGAGGGCGAGTTAGGACTGTGGGGCGGGGCTTATTACCATAGAACTAGATATAGGTGGGGCAGGGCTTATTACTACCTGAGAACTGGATATAGGTGGGGGCGGGGTTTGTGAACTACCTGAGAGCAGGATATAGGTGGGGGCGGGGCTTGTTAACTATCTGAGAGCAGGATATAGGTGGGGGCGTGGCTTGTCAACTACCTGAGAGCAGGATATAGGTGGGGGCGGGGCTTGTGAACTACCTGAGAGCGGGATATAGGTGGGGGCGTGGCTTGTGAACTACCCGACAGCAGGATATAGGTGGGGGTGGGCCTTGTGAACAACCTGACAGTAGGATATAGGTGGGGGTGGGGCTTGTGAACTACCTGAGAGCAGGATATAGGTGGGGGCGGGGCTTCTTAACTACTTGACAGCTGGGTGAATGTCAAATATTTAGATGCTAATGCTACTGAGGATTAAGATGATTCAGAAATAGGTGTTTTTATTTACACGTTTGTATAAAAAGATATTTAGTTTTGTACAACAGTGACAACATTATGGACTCATTTGCAGTATTTTCTTGTGATATTTGGACACTACCATAAAATCAGCTGCTCTGCTGCCTGCAAGTCTGTTTGAACTACACAACATCCACGTCATCCAAAAGTATGTGGAGAGCTGAACATTCCTGTTTTTTTGTTTAACTTTAGCAAACTTTAGCAAACATTAGCAAACAATAGCTAACATGAGCTAACATTAGCAAACTTTAGCAAACATTAGCAAACATTAGCTTACATTAGCAAACTTTAGCAAACATTAGCAATGTTTGCTAAAGTTTGCTAATGTAAGCTAATGTTTGCTAAAGTTTGCTGATGTACATGGTGTATTTGGCTTCTGGAGGGATACTGAACTACTTGACTCAGCTAGAATAGAGTAAGTATATTGTTCTTGCTTTTACAAGTTGCTATTAGCTGTACCTAGGCTGCTTCAGTGTTAATGCTTTTGCAGTCTCTGTTTGTGTGATTGTGTTTCAGTAGGCCAATTGCCCTGTTAAGTGCCAGGGGAGTGGCTTGCAGACAATGAGCGATCAGTAGGTAGCTGTCCTTAACCACTCCAAGCGTCGGGCAAACGAAGGCAACAGGGCGACTTTTTCAAGCCAGACTTCATCAAGCAAAGACTTCTGGAGCGCGTACTTGCGGTTCTCTTGAATACCTATGTTGAATACACTTATTATAAGTCACTTTGGATAAAAGCGTCTGCTAAATGACTGTAATGTAATGGCCATTGGGAACTTGTCTCAGTGATTTTTTGAGTAGTAGTGAGACTTGTGTTTTGGACGTTTGACTTGATCGTCCTTCCTGTTGATTGTTTTTGTTTGATTTAACGTTCAAGAATTGATTCAAGTCCAAAAATGAATCGAGAATAATTCTGTAGCTGAATTAGATTTTGTATTTGAAGTTAAGAAAAGAACAATGACTTGTTTTCTGTTTTTAATTTGACCTGCTGATGAAACAAACTCACTATTTAATCTTATATAAGTTCACTGAAATAAGATGTGAACATAAAACAAATAAAAATGACTTTGTTCTTTTATTGATTGTGAAGTTTTTAACAATAAGATGTTTTGATTCAAAAGGGTGACAGGATTATTATTTGTATTATTATTATTATTGTTGCTATTAAATATTATTTTTGGTTTGATTATTATTATCATTATTATTAGAATAATAATCTTCTTCAGTAGTAGATTCTCTCCTGCTGTCGTGTCTCAGCCAGTCCAGCAGGTGGCAGCTCAGAGTAACAGATGAAAGAAGCACTGGAAGCCGTTTAAAGACACCATGGGTACATCCCAAGTCTCTTAATTCTCATTTCCTCGCTCCTCGATCCTCGCTTGAACCGGAAGTTGTTCTGCGCCGCCATATTGACGGCCGTCCCAAAGCTCTTATTTAGCTCTGAGGATCGAGGATGGAGGAGAGAGGAGGGATCTCTGAGGAGCCATCAGCGAGGACCCACGAGAACAGACTTACAGGAAGTGTTTTAACGGCTGACACGCCCCCTCATTGTTCATCTGTCATGTGATTGGACGCTGCCGCCGATCGGACTGATGAGATTTTTTTCAACATGTAAACAGTGAAGACGGATCACAGATTAAACTCTAGTTTATATTTGATTAGTTTATGATTCAACATCTGGTTTAAATGTTCATTGTAGACTGAACAACAAAAGGACCACAAACATTTATTAGAAAGATTTGTGTTTTCATGATCTGAACTTTTATTATGGAAACAATTAAAGTCAGAGGGAACTGGAGAGACGAAACACATTTTACATCATTCATCATCATTTCATTCAGTCAGGTGAGGCTGTTCATTCCTGATTGTCGGGTTTGATGAGTTTTATCATTTAAGAGAAACAATAATCATATTCTGGGTTATTTAATATCGACGTCACAATCTGAATTTCAAAACGTACAGACGCAAATAATTCATAAATAAGACGATCGCATTCTGCCGGTAGAAATGGATCCTGTGCTTATAAACAGAACACAGGACACAGCTTGTTAACAGACTACAGAGAGAAACACCTCTACAGTGGTGATTACTGTGTGTCTTTATTAGTTATTAGTATTATTAGTTAGTTATTAAGTACAGTGATCATGTAAACAGACACAAACTTATCTAAAGTCTCTCCAGCTGTTAAAGCCGACTGACAGCTGATCAGCTGTGATCAGCTGATCCTCCGTCATCAGAAACAGACGTGGCTTCACGTGACTCAGCTGAGGAAAGGACGTCTCATGTCTCTTAAAACATATTTCCTCGTTCCTCTCTCCTCGCATGGTTTCCTCCATGCATCCCTGGTGGGAGGGACTAAGACGCAAGGAAAGGACGCAAGTGAGGGAAACGGGGATGACATTAAGAGACTTGGGATGTACCCAAAGTCTCATTAAACGTGTGGAGTTTAGTACGAAGAGAAGAACATCACTCATTCGTGCATTTAATCATTTATTCACTCATAATTAATTTCAGCTTTATTTACACTGACGATGCATCTTTTCTTTTTCATTCATTAACACGCAACACAAGACATCAACAAACAGAATTCACACCTATATAAATACATAAACAAACATAAACATAAAAACATACACATATGTTCTTTTCATAGATGTGAATTGAAATGGTTCAGAGGTCTTTGGGGTCTCTGAATGTTTGACATGTCTTGTTTCTCAACAGGACTTGAGAATGTAAAACATGTCGTCAGTGTGAAGAGAAACAGGATCTGAACCAGCAGAGGGCAGCATCGTGACTCTGAACCGCGTCTCTCTCTAAAACTGAGATTTTGTGGAAAAGAACATTTTAATGTGACGACCAGCAGACACTTCAATAACATGTTTATGGCGTCAAGTCAAAATAATGTCAAATAAAGGAAAATAAATACAATTTAAAATAAAAAATATAAAAGTTGAATATCAAAATAGTAAAAGTCTCTCTCTGTCTCTCTCTGTCTCTCTCTCTCTATATGTCTCTCTATATATATATATATATATATATATATATAT
>NW_022280185.1:152146-154513 GCF_004355925.1 Anarrhichthys ocellatus
TCTCTCTCTCTCTCTCTCTCTATATATATATATATATATATGTCTCTCTCTCTCTGTCTCTCTGTCTCTGTCTCTGTCTCTCTCTCTTTGCCCCCCTAACGTCTCTCGCCCCCTGTGACGTCAGAGGGCTGCTCGGTAAACGGAGTCAGTCTCTCTCCGGTCTGAAGAGAAACGGAGGAAAAAAGAAAACGGAAGAGACCGACAACCCGTCTGTCTGTCTGTGTGTCTGACTGTGTGTGAGAGCGACAGACAGGAGTCCACAGAAGAAGAAGAAGAAGAAGGAGAGGAAGAAGGAGAGGAAGAAGGAGGAGAAGGAGAAGAAGGAGAAGGAGAAGAAGAAGAAGAAGAAGAAGAAGAAGAAGAAGAAGAAGAGGAAGTTGTTCTACTTTTCCTCTCCGTCTCGCGCTAACATGGATCGGACTAGAACTTTGCTCCTCTCCGTGTGTCTCGTGCTGCTTTCTCTTGGACTAACGGGCGCGCGGGCGGACACCGTCAAAGGTAACGGAGACGTTTGGGTTTGGGTCCGGGTTTATGGGGGGGGTTTAGAACATGGAGTTGTTTCTGTGTGTCGGCATCCAAGTTTCCAGCTGGAAAATCTCCTCCTTTTCCTCTTCTCTTCCTCTTTTTCTCCTTCTTCTCTTTCTCTTCTGTCAGTTCTTTAGCTCAGAAAAACTAAAGTTTTTAAGACAGAAGCTCCGTAGAATACTGCAAATACTGTAATTAAAGAAATACTTTAATTAAATAAATACTGCAACGAAATAAATACAGAAATATAGAAACACTGCAAATACCTGAAGAAATACTGTGAAGAATTAAATACATAAATACTGACAGCAGCAATTACTGAGTATTATTCTACATTCAGAGCCGCTGCTGACGAAAACAAACCGTTTGTAGAGCAGCCGCACATTTTAGAACCCAGTATAATTCATAAAAAGAGTAGAACCCTATAGAACCCAGTATAATTAATAAATGAAGTAGAACCCTATAGAACCCAGTATAATTCATAAGAGTAGAACCCTATAGAACCCAGTATAATTCATAAAAAGAGTAGACCCCAGTACTACCCTTGTTTGTAATGTATTGGTATTGTTATCATATTTCATATCTTGTAAAAGCATCTTGTCAATAATGTTTACGTCGTCATATTTAATGCAATTCATTTTATGTTCTCTGTATTATTGTAAAATATTAATATTATAAAGGTGGAGGCTTCAAATGATCCCAGTTGGCTTTTTGCCTCTTCCTGCTCTGTGGTATTATTTATCTCTGTTGTTTGTTTATTTGTATTTTATTTTTTAAATTGTGCAAAATCCATAAACTAAACTAAACGATTCATGAAAGGAGTAGAACCCAGCAGAACCCATTAGAGTCAGGAGATGAACAGTAAAGCAGGAGGTTTTGAACTGTATTGAGGTTCTGACTGTTCCTATTGAACTGTATTGAGGTTCTGACTGTTCTCATTGAACTGCATTGAGGTTCTGACTGTTCTCATTGAACTCCATTGTGGTTCTGACTGTTCCTATTAAACTCCATTGTGGTTCTGACTGTTCCTATTGAACTCCATTGTGGTTCTGACTGTTCTCATTGAACTGCATTGAGGTTCTGACTGTTCTCATTGAACTGTATTGTGGTTCTGACTGTTCTCATTGAACTGTATTGAGGTTCTGACTGTTCCTATTGAGGTTCTGACTGTTCTTATTGAACTGCATTGAGGTTCTGACTGTTCTTATTGAACTGCATTGTGGTTCTGACTGTTCTCATTGAACTGTATTGTTGTTCTGACTGTTCTCATTGAACTGCATTGTGGTTCGGACTGTTCTCATTGAACTGCATTGAGGTTCTGACTGTTCTCATTGAACTGCATTGTGGTTCTGACTGTTCCTGTGATCACGTTTCATGTGAGACCCAGTAGATGTTTTTCTTCTGATTGATATCTTGTTCTTCAAAATCAGAATCAGTCTCCAGCTTTTTATACTGATACTACTGATACTATGTTATCCTGTGTACTATTGTAGTACTATCCAGTATTTGACTGCGTATCTGGCTCTCTGCTCCTTCACTGGCTCGTTTTAGATGTTTACATTTATTGATCAATATGTAGATATTGATATGAGAAACAATGAGTCTGTGTGTGTGTGTGTGTGTGTGTGTGTGTGCTCTGTGCTGCAGTACTGCTGTGGTTCTGTTGACGGGTTCTCCGTGTTCTGATGATGATGATTCAGTCAGCTGTTGTTCCTCTGGTCACCTGATGGGGCAGCAGCATGTAATATAATATATAATACATCTGGAATTTGAGTGTATGATGTTCAGAGAGAGTGTGTGTGTGTGTGTGTGTGTGTGTGTGTGTGTGTGTGTGTGTGTGTG
>NW_022280185.1:154523-157281 GCF_004355925.1 Anarrhichthys ocellatus
GTGTGTGTGTGTGTGTGTGTGTGTGTGTGTGTGTGTGTGTGTGTGTGCACATGCACTGTTTCAGCCTGAGAAGACTTCACCACAGAAACCTGTTTTTCATTCACTGGTTAATTTACGCATGTTCTCGCGTCGTCTTTCTATAGAAAAAACACTTTTATTTTACTACTTTGTTTATCTGCGTCTGTAGAACATCTTCACATTGATACGGTTCCTCTTTAGGAGCGCGTGGGGCAGCAGAACGTCTTCACGTCGATACGGTTCCTCTTTAGGAACGCGTGGGGCAGCAGAACGTCTTCACGTCGATACGGTTCCTCTTTAGGAACGCGTGGGGCAGCAGAACGTCTCCACGTCGATACGGTTCCTCTTTAGGAACGCGTGGAGCAGCAGAACGTCTTCACGTTGATACGTCAGTTTGTTTCCAGTTAAAGCAGCTGGAACAGAAACCCATCAGATCTCCATGTAAACCAATTAGCAACAAGTAATCAAGGAACCTCTGAAGCTCATTAGGGGGTTGTTTACCCAGTGTATGTGTGTGTGTGTGTGTGTGTGTGTGTGTGTGTGTGTGTGTGTGTGTGATTGTTTATTCTGTTAAAGAATTAACTGATTTATTCAGAGTCTCAGTTCTAACAAACACAAAGGAGGACGGATGACAGACAGAAAGACGAGGAGCGTCTCGTCGCCATGTTTTCTCAGCACAAAAGGTGTAAAAACCAACATAGGAACCAGTCCAGACTCTTCCTCCTCCTCTTCATCATGTCTCCATAAGTGTGATGAAATAATAACTCCAGGTTTGTCTCTCAGCTGACTGAATAAAGCTTTACTTTAACAACTGGAATAAGAATCATGAACAAAACAAAAGATCAGGAGCGTTTTAACTTTGACTTTCTGTCTGAGTGTCTGCCGCCTCGGGTGTGTTGGATCTATCCTCCTGTCCGTCCCTCTCTGCTGCACGTGTGTGTGTGTGTGTGTGTGTGTGTGTGTGTGTGTGTGTGTGTGTGAGAAGCAGCAGAGAAGGAAATTAAACCCTGAGTGGCCCGGGTCCAAGATGGCCGCCACGCCCTAGTAGCCGTGGCGATGGAGGGCTGCTAATGAGCGCGCTCGGCCATCGGGTTCACGTCTGTTTGAGACGTTTGCTGTTTGTTTGTCTGTTAAACATCTCATCTTTGGACACATTAAAGAACTGTGGTGTCCAAACACCCTGAATGGTTTCCTGTGTATTCTGTGGTAAATGAAGGGTTAATTAAATGTATTTTTAAGGGATTGTTGTGTTTTACTGCTGAAGGAAATATAAAATACCAAATGTGGCACCAGTTCCTCAAAGGTTTCTCACTTCTGTGATGGTGAATTCAACATCTCTCAGCAGGTTCACTTCATAGTAGATGGTTGCAGCCTGACAGTCAGACTGTTCTCCTGTGATGGAATGATACGACTTTACTCAGAGCAAAGAGCACAAACTACAACAACTACTGTGAGAAGCCTTTATGTTTGTGTCTCTTTGTGGTTGTTTTTGTCTCTTTGTGGTTGTTTTAAGCTCTTTTATCTCTTTGTTGTGGTTGTGTCTTTTTCTAGTGTTTTTGTGCTCTTCATAGCAGCAGAACGTCCAAAACCTTAAAACTGAACAAAGATAGAGAGAGAGGTGTCTGTAATTAGAGCACTACTGTTAACTCAGCAACACGACACACACTGTAACACACACACACACACACAAACTCCCCGATGACCTGGTGTGTCCAGGTTCAGGACTGTGTCGCTGATTCAGGACTTTACCTTTTCCTCTTTTGTGTGTGTGTGTGTGTGTGTGTGTGTGTGTGTTACAGTGTGTGTGTGTTCAGGTGCAGTCAGCTCTTTGTTCTGTCTCGTCAGGCTTTTAATGAAGCTCACAGATTAAACACAGAGTGAAGTCAGGTGTGTGTGTGTTGAGGGTCCTCAGTGAGTTAATTATCTCTCTTCAAACCTCTGAGACTTCCTGTCTTTATTTCTTCTCTCCATCTTTTCTTGTTTCTTCTTTTTGTCATCTCAGACAAGTTCGGAACAAAGACGTTAAAGACGCTAACGACGCTAAAGGCGATAACAACGATAAAGATGTTAAAGACAATAAAGACGCTAAAGACAATAAAGAAGCTAACTACGATAAAGACTATGACGACGATGAAGACTATAATGACGATAAGAACTTTAACGACGATAAACGACGACGACGATAAAGACGATGACGACGATAAAGGGGATGACGACGATGAAGACGATAATGATGATAAGAACTTTAACGACGATAACGACATTAACGAAGATAGTGACGATAAAGACGCTAACGACGCAAAAGACATTAAAGACGATGACGACGATAAAGACACTAAAGACGATAAAGACACTAAAGACGATGACGACACTAAAGACGATGACGACGATAAAGACGATAAAGGCGACGATGACGATAAAGACGATAATGATGATTGCGATGATGAAATCATCCGGGCGTTTTATGTTTTATCAGAATAAATATACCTGGATCTCAATGAGGCTTCAGCCTTTTTTTAAAAGTTAAAACACATCAGAACACTGTGTGTGTGAAGGCGATCATATGACTGTACTGCCAGTTTAGCTGCTACACACACACACACACACACACACACACACACACACACGCAGTAACCTTTAATAGTGTTAGTGTTCTCAACAGTGTGTGGTCACATTGAACCTGTCAACTCCTGGTGTGTGTGTGTGTGTGTGTGTGTGTGTGTGTGTGTGTGTGTGTGTG
>NW_022280185.1:157291-164791 GCF_004355925.1 Anarrhichthys ocellatus
TGTGTGTGTGTGTGTGTGTGTGTGTGTGTGTGTGTGTGTGTGTGTGTCGAAGTGTTAACAACTCTACCAGAAGGTTCATGTATCTATATTAATAATAACCCTGATATATAAAAGTATGGGATGATGTTACAAAAAGACTGAATTTAATATCCAGCTATTTATAAATATCTATAAATGATATCTATAAACATTATACGTATAAATAAATATTGGTCAGATTAGATCGGACTCCAGTCTGACGCGTCTCATCGTCTCCTGTAGTTCTTATTTTCTAATAAACAAACCAATAATAATAATTACTAATGAAATTAATCATATGTCTTTGAACTGTTTAATAATAACTATTAAAATCCCTAAACTAATATTAGTGTACATTTATGTGTATTCCTGTGGTGTTTACAGAAGTGACACTCGGCTGTTATAGATCAACAACAATAATATAAATAATAATAACATGATATTAATATTAATATTGTGTATATATGTATATATTTGCTCATAGAAGTGCAACATGTTGATGTCCCCTCTGCTCTTTGTCTCTGAGGACAAACTTTCCAAATATTGAAGAGAAATCCTCTCATTGACACTCGTTAGATAGATCATTTAAATCGTGTCACATGATTCGTGCTGCAGCTACATAAAGACGATATAACAACATTCTCCTTCCTGCACTTTCATGCTTCATGTTTGTATTTCAGTAATTTAAAAAATGCATACATCTCTGTTGGCTTTAATCTCCGCACAAATCCACATCAGAGCAGAATTATCTGCAGCAACAGAAGGAGGAAAGTTGCAGGACTTCCTCTGTTGTGTTCGCGGTCGGTCCGGGTCGGATTAGAGCCGATATCGAATGGATCCCCGGCGCCGCGATCGGCCCCGGTGGCCTCTGGGATTAAATCACGCCGCCTTCAGACGCAGCGTCTGCAAACCCAGCGGGGATTAAAGCAGTCGGATTAAAGCTCCTTTTGTTTAACCTGAGAGACGAGATAGAAGCCAAAGGAGGAGGATTTGTGTCTTCTGACAGCAGCACAGCGGGAGATCCACATCTCCCCCGGTCCCTGAACTCACCACGGACGCTCTCACTGTTTATCCTCTAATTCTGAAGACACAAAGATTTATTTAAATCTGTAATATAAAAACAAACCTCACCCTCAGAATCATAAAGAGTAATCATAATGATTCAGTTCTGTTACTTTTACATTTCTACATTATAAATGTTCAAATAACATTTTATAACAAGCTCAATGAGAACATGATGGTGAAATATCATTATTAAGAAATATCAAGTTCCAAAAAGCAAAATGATTCAACCTCAAAGTGAATATTTTGTTTCTCTTCGTGTGTTAAAGCTTCCAGCTCACTAATATTATATTATTATAATAGACAGACGGATAAATAAAGTTCCTAAAGGATGAATTATGTGTTTCAGTTGGTAGCTTTTCATACTAGTGACAAAAATAACACATTTAAAAGGGTTAAATAATTATGAAATGATCATAGAACAAAGATTCACATTATATTTATAGATTACATCATGTTTACTCATGTGTTTCTATTATAGATGTTCAGAAACCCTTTAATGTGTAAATAAATAATATGAATCTGATATTGTTCCCTCCGTCTTTATGCCAATGACGCCACTCTTTAAACATAAAGACAATGAAGGCAAATCGCTGTTTTACATCACTATAGCAAGACTCCCTCTCGCGCGAGCAAAAGTCGCTCGCAAAACTTTAACCTGCTCGCTCACGAGTCTTTTACCTGAGTCTTTTTGACAGTAAGTGGGCGGACCCAGTCTCCATTGTATCTCTACATCTAATTGGTTACAATCCTCGTCTTTGGATCGACCGGATATCACTCTGACGCAGACGCTAGTTCTGATAGAGGTGGTTTTCAATCGGCCACTAAACACTACTCCACTACATCTCAGCATGTTCTACATTTGACAGGTTTTGTTAACTTTTCAGACTGTAGAGGCTGATGAAATACACATTATGTTAATAGAGTTGTTAAATGCAATAATTAAAATGTGTTAAAGTCAAGTTGCTCAGATTGGTTTAAATTCACTCCATCATTCTATTACAGACAATGTGTGTTTGATACTCAAACCTCTTGTGACAAACGCTCAAAGAAACTCTTTGATCTTAATTGATTAAAACATGATGTGATCATATTTAATCATACTGTTGTGTTTACAGAAGAGATATAATATAGTTGTATATAATATGAGCAACAACGTGGACCTGCTCAAAGATCTGGAGCCAAGATTAGGGACCACTGTTTGTATATTAACTGTTAAATCACTGACAACTAGTTAGTGGATGAAAAAGTATTCAGATCCTTCACTGCAGTAAACGTACTAACACCATACTGATGAAACAATAATCCACTACGAGTAAAATACCTGCATTCAAAACCTTAGTCAATGTTATTATCAGCAAAATCTACTTTAAGTGCAGAAAGTAAAAGTACCCGTGCAGCAAAATGTACATTATTTGCCCCTGACCTGCGATGTGAAGATCTCCCCCGAGCGTCTGTGTCAGAGTGATATCCGGTCTATCCCAAGACGAGGATTGTAACCAATCAGATGTAGAGATACAATGAGACTGGGTCCGCCCACTTACTGTCAAAAAGAAAAACTGCTCGCGAGCAGGTTTAAGCTTCGCGAGCGACTTTTGCTCGCGCGAGAGTGAATTTTGCTCACGGAGTGACGTAAAAGCACTCGCAAAGTAAAATACGTGCGCGGCTGTTTGATTTTCGTGCGGCACGGATCTCATTTGCGCTCTCGGATTTTTACAGTGATTTGCCTTCATATACAACCAGGAACACACTGACGAGGGAGATCCAGGTAGCTAAGAGGAGCTACACTGAAAAGCCAACGACCCCTCGTCAGTGTGGAGAGGCCTGCAAGTCCTCACCAACTACAGGAGCCCCCCCCCACCCACTGAGGACAATCACCACTGGCTGACGACCTGAATGTGTTTTACTGCAGGTTTGATAAGCCCACCTCAACCCCCCACCTGTCCCATCATCAAATAACCACCTACACCCCCTGCCTCCTCCTCACCTCTCCCAACCGACCCCCCACCGGCCCTGAGGATCTTTGACGAGGATGTGAGTCGGCTCTTCCACAGACAGAAGATCAGGAAGGCACCAGGCCCAGACGGTGTGTCTCCCCCCCCTCCTGAAAGTCTGTGCTGACCAACTGGCCCCCATCTTCACACAGATCTTCAACCGATCACTGGAGCTCTGTGAAGTCCCCTCCTGCTTCAAACGCTCCACGATCATCCCGGTCCCCAAGAAATCCTCCATCACAGGATTAAATGACGTCTGTGGTCATGAAATCCTTTAAGAGACTGGTGTTGACCCACCTGAAGGACATCACAGGACCCCTGCTGGACCCCCTGCAGTTTGCCTACCGGGCAAACAGGTCGGTGGATGATTCAGTCAACATGGGACTGCACTACATGCTGCAAGTTCTCACACGACACAACGGTCATCGGCCTCATCAGGGACGGTGATGAGTCTGCATACAGACGGGAGGTTGAACAGCTGGTCCTCTGGTGTGGTCAGAACAACCTGGAGCTAAACAGGTTCAAAACTGTGGAGATGACAGTGGACTTCAGGAGGAGCCCCCCCTCACCATACTCAACAACACTGTGTCTGCTGTGGAGACCTTCAGGTTTCTAGGATCCACAATCTCCCAGGACCTGAAGTGGGCTCCCAACATCAACACCATCAGGAAAAAGGCCCAGCAGAGGTTGTACTTCCTGCTCCAGCTCAGGAAGTTCAACCTGCCTCAGGAGCTGCTGATCCTGTTCTGCTCCACCACCATCCAGTCTGTTCTCTGTTCTTCCATCACTGTGTGGTTTGGATCGGCTACTAAACAGGACAGAAACAGACTGCAACGTATTGTCAGGTCTGCAGAGAGGATCATTGGTTCCAGCCTGCCCTCCATCCTGGACTTGTTCACCTCCAGAGTCAGGAAACGGGCTGAAACATCACTGCAGACCCCTCACACCCTGGACACAAGCTGTTCAACTCCTCCCCTCTGGTAGGCGCTACAGAGCTCTGTACGCCAGAACCACCAGACACAGGAACAGCTTCTTTCCACTGGCCGTCACTCTCATGAACAATAAATAAGTTATACTGCACTACTACCTCTGTCTGCACTATTATCACTACTTGCACTCTCACCTCAGTTCCATTGTCATTGTTGTTTATAGGTTTATGTTCATATATATATATACTTTTCGGATATATATTTATACTTATATTGTACATAGTTGTTAAATGTTTATACCTACATCTGTTCTACTTTTCTTCATTGCCCTTGTTTTATTTTTTATATATTTTTTTCGTGTTTATTGTAAACTTGTGTTTGTACATTGAGAGCGAAGTGGAAACCGGAGTCAAATCCATGAATGAGTTCACACACACGGCCAATAAAGCTGATTCTGATTATTATATTGTATTATATTACATGTTATATTATCTGAATACTGACGTCACTATGGGTGGTAGTAAAGGGCAGATTTAAAGATTTATAGTAAAATTAATAATAATCATAAAACATAATATACGAAACATAAAAGTTTATGAAAAAACCAACTGTAATTTGGTTTAATATTTTCTTAATTGTCAACATGTGTTGATTTTGTTTAGTTATTTTAACATATTGTTATTATTGTTATTATTTGTATCATGTAGTGTTCAAAAGATGATCTGGACATTGTGAAAAACAAGATGAACACACTTTAAGAAGTAGAATCTCAAAGAAGTCAAGAAAAATACATAAAATAAAATAAAAAACGTCAATCATCAATAATTAATCATTAAAAACTCTTCAAACAGAGAGACGTGAAAACTGCAGCAGTCAGATTGTTGCACCTGTGTCATTAGCGCGCTAATTGCTAATCACATGCTGTTTGTTGTTGGAATGCAGCAACAGGGCACACACACACACACACACACACACACACACACACACAGCTAGCATGCTATGCTGATGTGTGCACTGTAGCCATTAAGAGCTAATGAGTGCAGCGCTAACGAAGCCTAGCCTTAATGACCTCAACAATAACCATTAGCCACCTGATGAGCTCAGCACTAATGCGGGCTAGCAAAGCATGCTACGCTAATGACCACCATTAACCTCTTAATGAGCTCAGTGTGAGTGTAGCCGAGCAGTTAGCCGCTAGCTACTAGCAGTCATCAGTCATGTGACCTGACTCACCTGCACACTTGGTCCTGGCTCGGAGTGGTGGTCCGGGGTTTCCCGTGCCTCCATCCAGGGGCCTGGTGAGGAGCACGCTGATCTCGTACTCCGTGTCGGGGTCCAGGTGTCCGATCTTGTGGGTCGGCTTATCGACGGGGGTGGTGTCGATCAACATGCCCGACATGGTACGGTACTCCACCTGACAAATGATCATGTGGGATGATGATCCAGAGCAGTCCTGACCACAAGAACACTCACAGATCCCTAGAACCTCAATAAGAACCCCTCACAGATCCCTAAAACCTCATCAAGAACCTCATGAACCCCCTCACAGATCCCTAGAACCTCATCAAAAACCTCAAAAAACCCCTCACAGATCCCTAGAACCTCATGAACCCCCTCACAGATCCCTAGAATGTCATCAAAAACCTCAAAAAACCCTCACAGATCCCTAAAACCTCATCAAGAACCCCCTCACAGATCCCTAGAACCTCATCAAGAACCTCATGAACCCCCTCACAGATCCCTAGAACCTCATCAAAAACCTCACAGATCCCTAGAACCTCAAGAACCCCCTCACAGATCCCTAGAACCTGATCAAGGACCACAAGAACCAACTTACAGACCCCCAGAAACTCATCAAGAACTACTAGAATCTCTCACATATCCATAGACCTTCCTTGAAGACCATGTCAACCTAATCACAGACCATAGAACAGCCTGAATGACCACAAGAACCCTAGAACCACATCAACAACCACAAAAAAACCTTGCAGATCTGTAGAGCCTCACCAAAAACTACAAGAACCCTGTCACCCCACTAACCCCATGAAAGATTTATATAACAAAATAACCACTAAAACAGCTTCAGGGAGAACCCAAACTGCATTTCAGACTCCTTCAGTCTCATCAAGGAAGACCATGACAACCTGACAGAACTTGACAAAGCAGCCACCCCTTACAGATTCCCAGAACCTCATCAAGGACCACAAAAACCCCCTTATAGATCCTTAGAACCTCATCAACGACAACAAAAACCCTCTTACAGATCCTTAGAACCATAACAATGACTACAACAACCCCCTTACAGATCCTAAGAACCTCAACAATGACCACAACAACCCCCTTACAGATCCTTAGAATCTCAACAAGGACAACAAAAAACCTTACAGATCCTTAGAACCTCAACAAGGACAACAAGAACCCCCTTACAGATCCTTAGAATCTCAACAAGGACAACAACAAAAAACCTTACAGATCCTTAGAAACTCATCAAGAACCCCCTTACAGATCCTTAGAACCTCAAGGACAACAAGAACCCCCTTACAGATCCTAAGAACCTCAACAAGGACCACAAAACCCCCTTACAGATCCTTAGAACCATAATAATGACCACATCAACCCCCTTACAGATCCTAAGAACCTCAACAATGACCACAACCCCCTTACAGATACTTATAATCTCAACAAGGACAACAAAAAAAACCCTTACAGATCCTAAGAACCTCAACAAGGACCACAACAACCCCCTTACAGATCCTTAAAACCATAACAAGCGCCACAAAAACCCTCTTACAGATCCTAAGAACCTTAACAAGGACTACAACAACCCCCTTACAGATCCTTAGAACCTCAACAAGGACAACAAGAACCCCCTTACAGATCCTTAGAACCTCAACAAGGACAACAACAACCCCCTCACCGATCCCTAGAACCTCCTCAAGGTCCATAAGAACCTCTAAGAGATCCCCTGAATATGACCACGGACCACTTGAGACTCGTTACAGATCAGTAGAACCTAAGGAGGATCACAAGAACTCAAGGAACAATAGCCTCATTCCAGACTCCCTGAAACCTCATCTGAGGCCAGAGACCCTAGACGTTCATCAAAGACCCTTCAAACCTGCTAACATACTCGGAAGACCTCAGCAGACATGAAGATATCCTAATTTAGAACCACTAGAACCTACTCATACATCAATACTCACCTCTCTCTCGATGATTGGCCCGTCTCCATTGATGGAGTTGGCGTTGAGTTGGATCCACAGATAGGTGGCGCCCACCGCCGTCAGTTGAGGAGGGGCGATCGGTACGGGAGGTTCTGAGGGACAAACAGAACCAGGATCAGTTCCTCACACACACACACACACACACACACACCGGGTTTCACTGATCTCTTAACGAGGGAGGAAGGAGGTAACGAGTTAATTAATATTCGTGACCTTCGGCGAATCACAACAGACCTGGATTCTATTACCCAGAATCCCCGGTGGTGCTGCTCT
>NW_022280185.1:169791-173851 GCF_004355925.1 Anarrhichthys ocellatus
GCTCAGGCAGACAGGTTGTGAACCTGAAATATCACTTTAAGTCCGGTAACGTTTCAAACGTTGAGATTAACTACACAAATACACTGAATTTGAGTATTTTGCTGATTGTGTTCTTGTTTTGTTACAGAGAGCAGGAGCTGAGGGGAGAGCGATGGACAAACATTCAGCAGCCGTAGCTTTGAATTAAGACATTAGTCCATTTGTAATATCTCCATGTGACCATCCTGTACTGAAGGTTACAGTTACATGAGCTCTCATCCTGTACAAAGCCTTCACTAACAACACAACTAGTAGATCCTTCTCATGTGTTCATGTTGCTGTCAGAGAGAGGACAGTTGTGATGTCACCTTTTTATTTTATTTATTTAAATTGACATAAGACGTCCATGTAAATGATTTCTATGTGAATATGTATATATTCTGCTGTGTAAAATGTGTCATTCTTCTAAGTTTGCATCCCTGTGTGAACATTATTGATAAATGTTTCTCTGTTCATCAACTTATTTAAAAAATATAAAGTATATGCACATGTTACTGAGAGTTAATAAACACGTTTGCTGACATTTGTTTTGCTGCTGTTAATGTTAACTGTCTTGATTGATTTCCTCTGCCTTAGGATTGCTATATATATACAGCATATGTACATGTAAATATATATATATATATATATATATATATATATATATATATATATATATATAATCCTGTTGAGCAGGGATTTTAGGGATGGGAGCAGCAAGAGGGGGGCGGGGCGGGAACAGCTGTTGACGCAAAAAGGAAGTCCTCTGTGGCTTAGGCCGTCTCATTTCGGAGACCACATGGTCTAGCCTTTGCGGTCCTCAAAGGACGCGGCCCACGTAGACCGCGAAGGCTGGGTCCTCCAAGGATGCAGCTCCTGAATTGAGACACAGCTACAGACACACGCGAGAGCTCCGCCTCCACACAGACACACCCGAGAGCTCCGCCTCCTCGCACACACACCTGAGAGCTCCTTCTCCACACACACACACACCTGAGAGCTCCTTCTCCACACACACACACACCTGAGAGCTCCGCCAAACACCCACACACACACCTGAGAGCTCCTTCTCCACACACACACACACCTGAGAGCTCCTTCTCCACACACACACACACCTGAGAGCTCCGCCAAACACCCACACACACACCTGATGGCTCCGCCAAACACCCACACACACCTGAGAGCTCCGCCTCCACCCACACACACCTGAGAGCTCCTCCACACACACACACACCTGAGAGCTCCTCCACACACACACACACACCTGAGAGCTCCTCCACACACACACACACCTGAGAGCTCCTTCTCCACACAGACACACCCGAGAGCTACGCCTCCATAAACAGACACACCTGAGAGTACCATGAGGCAGTATTTGTACCTTTGATGTAGACATTGAGCATGGCGGGCGCGGCGCCCTCCCGTCCTCCCGCCTGGTAGAACAGGAAGCTGACGCAGTGCGTGTCGTTCTCTTTGAGCGGTGGCAGCAGCATCTGAGCGCGCTGACCTCCGTACCGACCCGACGTGTTCACGAACAAGAAGGAGGAGCCTGCACACAGGAAGTGACACTGCATCAATAAAGGTATTTTTAAGTAGTACACAATGACAAAAAAGCATGTGGGCATTGTGTACACAAAATTAGCCTCTCCCTGTGTGTCAAAATAAAAGCACAGGTCAAAGATAAAAAGGACCAAACAGGAAATCCAGAGCAGAAGAAAATAAGAAAATAAAAGACTCATTGATATATTAGAGCAGCTAATCCATAATTCATCAACAAAGATGGAAAATAAACTCTGTGTGTGAACATATTGCTCATTTTGTCGTCAGTGAAATTCTATAATTGGAAATCTTCAGAATAAAAGCATTCACTTTAAAGCTTTGAATCTCAAAACCCAGCCTCTGTGTGTGTGTGTGTGTGTGTGTGTGTGGTCCCTCATTAGTGTGTGTTGGTGTCATGACTACAGCTGTCAATCAAGCAAGCTCTGGGTTCACTTTTCTCTAAAGTTTCTATGAAATTCAAATCAATACTGCGAGAGAAGTCTGACACACACACACACACACACACACACACACACACACACACACACACACACACACACACACACACAGTGTCGGTGGGTTGAAAGGCATCTCCATGGTAACAGTGAAGTACTGGCTGTCAGTCACACAGACGGTTAAAAGCTTCTCTCTGACATTTCAATGATTTTTGTGAGACTTTATTTTGAAATTCAAGTTCTTCTTCGTCTGTGACTTCAGTTGTATTTGTGTAACGTTGCTCTATAAGACAGTGAGAGACACGATATGATTCAACAGACACAATCAGTTACACGTGAGTTATTATTTCTTTAACATTACACACAACAGACCATAATATCTCGTCACCGGGTTACGATGAGTTATTATTTATTTCACTGTTGATTATTTTACTAAACATGAAGAAATTATTCTGAAACCGTTTGAACAGCGTCCTGCTTTATTTACAAGTGTGTGTGTGTGTGTGTGTGTGTTAGCGAATCAATGGTCCTTGAGGAGAATCGATTAGAAAAACAAGAGTTTTAATCATCGCAGAGAGGAGGAGCAAGAGGAAGAGGAGGAGGAAGAAGAATAGGAAGAGCAGGAGGAGGAAGAGGAAGAGGAGATAAATGAGGAGAACGAAACAGCCTGATGAGGAGATGAAAACATGAATTCATGTGTAGTTTCACTTTGATAAATGTTCTACTACTTTACTTCTTCTTCTATGAAGATAACCTGAGTATCAACATGTTTTACTTATTCTTCTCTGTCCCCATGTGTGGTCCTGACTGGTTTGGTCATGTCTCAGTGTGTATGTGTGAAAACATGTGTGTATGTGTGTGTGTGTGTACCAGCTGTTTCCGTAGCAACAGAGGAATGTTGAAAATGTGTGTGTGTGTGACGTGGAATCAGAGACGTGACATGAGGTCATTCAACGAAGAAGAGAATCAAAGAGGAGACTGTCTAAGAGAACCTCATCTGTGAAATCTGTACATATTCATATTAAATCAAGATATATATATATATTAGTTTGATCTGCTGTTGGCGACATATTAGATTATTAGTAGATAACCAATGAGAGCAGAGTCTGTTTCTTCCTCAAACATCTCAAACTGACAAGAAACAGAAAAACATCTCCACCGTGTTCTGGCGTTTCTCTGTCTCGTTAACCTCCCGCCCCCTCTCACCTGTCGGCCAATCACAGATGACCCCTGCCTTCTCTAAACCAATCCCATCAGACCCAGCACACACACACACACAGATGGTGGGGGGTAATTCTATTACCAGAGTTATATTGAAACGTGAGGAGAGGCAGCTGCAGCGCATTGAGAAGATTTACACAAATAACACACACACTTCCTGCTGCTGTGTGTGTGTGTTTCCTGCAGCGATTTCAGGATCTGAATGGAAAATCAAATGTCTGAAAACAACCTTCAAACAGGTGTAAAGGCTCAGGTGTAAACTGATATAACAAATAACAGATTAACGGTCTAACAATCATTATGAATGTAGGTTAACAGTCTAATAATCATTATGAATGTAGATTAACGGTCTAACAATCATGAATGTAGATTAACGGTCTAACAATCATTATGAATGTAGATTAACGCTCTAACAATCATCATGAATGTAGATTAACGTTCTAATAATCATCATGAATGTAGACTAACGGTCTAACAATCATTATGAATGTAGATTAACGGTCTAATAATCATCATGAATGTAGATTAACGGTCTAATAATCATTATGAATGTAGATTAACAGTCTAACAATCATCATGAATGTAGATTAACAGTCTAACAATCATGAATGTAGATTAACGTTCTAACAATCATGAATGTAGATTAACGGTCTAACAATCATGAATGTAGATTAACGGTCTAACAATCATCATGAATGTAGATTAACGGTCTAACAATCATTATGAATGTAGATTAACAGTCTAACAATCATTATGAATGTAGATTAACGGTCTAACAATCATCATGAATGTAGATTAACGGTCTAATAATCATCATGAATGTA
>NW_022280185.1:173861-173939 GCF_004355925.1 Anarrhichthys ocellatus
ATGAATGTAGATTAACGGTCTAATAATCATCATGAATGTAGATTAACTGTCTAATAATCATCATGAATGTAGATTAAC
>NW_022280185.1:182934-189921 GCF_004355925.1 Anarrhichthys ocellatus
GCTCAGGTTTATAGTTAGGGCTGGCTCAGGTTTATAGTTAGGGCTGGTTCAGGTATATAGTTAGGGCTGGTTCAGGTATATAGTTAGGGTTGGCTCAGGTTTATAGTTAGGGCTGGTTCAGGTTTATAGTTAGGGTTGGCTCAGGTTTATAGTTAGGGCTGGTTCAGGTTTATAGTTAGGGCTGGCTGAGTCTTTGTGTTTTCTCTCCTCACAGGTTTCCATGGATCCTGGTTTTATCTGGACCCTGGTCCTGCGGACTCCCACTAGGTGGTGACAGATAGCCTTGACTGCATTTTAAATGTGTTTTAACGTTTTTATCTGCATAATATTTTCTAAATCTGAGTTGCTGGTGAACACAGGAGAGTAAATAAAGGAAACAGTCCAAGATGACGAGTGAAAAAAGTTAAGTCTCTGAGTCTCTATTAGAGTCCGTAGAGATCTGATAACATTTAGCTGATCTGCTGGTGGGCCGGATTAGACCCCTGCTGCTGCCAATCCCTATTACACTGTAATCTATTAACAGCCAAACACACACACACACACACACACACACACGTACACACTCACACACACACATACACTCACACACACACACACACGTATACACACTCACACTCACACACCTACACACACACACACACTCACACACACACTCTCTCTCTCTCACAAACATACACACACACTTACACACACTCACACGTGCACACACACACGTTCGTGTCTTCTTCACTAACTCTTCCTCTCTTTTCATCTCTCTCTCTCTCTGAAGTACGTTCGGCTGAATGAAACCATCTGGTCCTGATTAGGAAAATCATTCGTCTCTTCTTCTGTGGTTTTCTCTGCAAGTACCCGTTCTTCCTCCTGCTGCTATCTCTCTGAAGCTTAACTCTGAGTACTGTGTGTACTTTGAGTACTTTGTGTTGAATCAGGAGGCTTTAAGAACTGTTCACGGATCAGCTGAGCGATGACAGCATCACTTTGTGTATTTCTACTGTGAACAGAAAGTGAAATATATACGATAGTTTGTACATGTACATGAATAATACTACTGAAATACTGTAAAAGAAAAAGGCTCCATAACATTCAATTACTGTTGCATTAAAGTCAAAATACTACTGCAATAAAGTCAAAATACTACTGCATTAAAGTCAAAATACTACTGCAATAAAGTCAAATACCATTGCAGTAATATGAAATATTATTGCAATGACATTGACTGAAGTAATATTAATAAAAAGTCTTCTTTGAATCAACCAACAGTCCAAAGTGAAAATATTCAGTTTAGAATCGAGTTTGATTAAAAAAACCTTCAAATCTAAGAAGATATTTATTTTATTAAATTATCAAAAACAATTCATTAATTTTCGTATTTACTAATTGATAATGGACTAAGTGATTAAACTAACGGCTCTGGTTTTAATAAAGGTATTGGTTGTTTTTAAAGTCGGCCATTTTGGATGGAATGAGTCTTTATTTTACTTTAATGATGTCCTACAAATTAAATCACATCGTCTCTGAATGAGGTCAGTAAAACTATTGTGGGAGGAGTCACTGCCCTCACATCACTTCCTGTTTCATTGAACACACAAGAAGCTGGAGGACCCAGTTATTATTACATTTATTATTACAGTTATTATTACAGTTATTATTGGACATCCTGTAGCCAATCAGAATGAGCCAGAGATTAATATGAGATGGTCTACAATAAATACTATGTGAGGAAATAAGTTGATAGAGGATAATAGATGATAATAGATGATAATAGATGATAATAGACTGTATAAGATGATGATAATAGATGATAATAGATGATAATAGACTGTATAAGATGATGATAATAGATGATAATAGACTATAATATGATGATAATAGACTATAAGATGATGATAATAGATGATAATAGACTATAAGATGATGATAATAGATGATAATAGATATTAATAGACTGTATAAGATGATGATGTAAGATGATAATAGATGATAGTAGACTGTATAAGATGATGATAATAGATAATAGATATTAATAGACTGTATAAGATGATGCTGTAAGATGATAATAGATAATAGAATATATAAGAGGATAATAGAGGATAATAGATGATAATAGATATTAATAGACTATAAGATGATGATGTAAGATGACAATAGATGATATTAGACTATATAAGAGGATAATAGATGATAATAGATATTAATAGACTGTATAAAATGATGATAATAGATGATAATAGATATTAATAGACTATAAGATGATGATGTAAGAGGACCTGGTGATGTATATAAAGACTCTCTCTCAGACAGACTCTTATTGTTCAGCAGGACCGACGCTGAGTGAGCATCAGAATGTTAATGACGCTACAAACACTCTGATTAAACATATGAAGCTGCACTGATAACACAGAAGAACTACGTTTCACACAAGCGTCAGAAAAACTACAAACATGTCTGAAGAAGAACCAATCGGTACAAGAAAGAGTTAGAGTGAAACAACGAATGAGGACAAGAGAACAAACTGAAACGAGAAGATTCTAGAAAACAAAAAAAACTAGAAGAGAAAGAAAACGGTTCAGACAGAGAAGGAAACGAGGAGATAAGAGAAGGAAACAAGGACATGAGATGAAGAGAGAGAAAAAATATTACAGAATCAAGAAAAAAAGAACATCAGAAGAAATAATAGAAACGAAACTCAGTAAAAGAGTTGAGATGAAGAAACATATAAACATATAAAGTACACAAAGAAGAGACAGAGACAGATGTAGTAGTACTGCCTCAGAGTACATCAGTACTACTAGTACATAGAGAAGGATGAGAGGAGGAGGTAGAGAAGGAGGAGAGGAGCAGATAGAGGAGGAGAGGAGCAGATAGAGGAGGAGGTAGAGAAGGAGGAGTGGAGGAGGTAGAGGAAGAGAGTTATTGTGCGTCAGACTTCAGGAAGCAGCCGTTTCCTTCCTGTCTTTGTCTTTCCATGTCACACACACTGACCCCCCCATACATACAAACAAACACACACACACAAACAAACACCAATTAGCACTGTGTACCCAGGCTGATCTAATGTGTGTTATTATCGGCTGTAAAACACCAGCAGCTCTGTGTGTGTGTGTGTGTGTGTTCAGTTCTAGTAGCTTCACAGTTAGCCATTAGCATGTGGCGATGCGAACACTCCGCAAAACGTGATCCTGAGAGGTGATTGGACGAGACTGGACAGGCAGAGGAAATGACACGCGCAGCTCCCAGCAGCACCTGGGGCAGTGTGTGTGTGTGTGTGATTGAAAGTGACAGTGGACACACCCACTCTGACAGACAGAAGTGGCCTGTGGTGTCAGTGGTGGCATTTAGCTGGTGAGACACACATATACACACACACGATGACAGTGAGCATGAGACAAGATGGCAGCAAGAAAACAACAGACTGTGTTTTTGTGACGGATGGAAGATATTCAGACAGGAAGGAAACGAAAGGTAGAGAAGGAAGCAGGAAACAAGGATGTAGGGAAGTGAACAGGGGGAGGTAGAGTCAGATGTCACGTTCTGAGTCGCACAACTATAACCACTCGGTTACAGTGGTTAACGATGGGAACTCAAATGAACACCACTTAGTAAAGTTTAGGGTTAACATCGAGGTTTGGTTTAAAATAAGAAAGTACGGACGACACGACACACCAACGAGACTTCAAACTCAACACCACCAACGAGGCTTCAAACTCAACAACACCAACGAGACTTCAAACTCAACACCACCAACGAGACTTCAAACTCAACACCACCAACGAGACTTCAAACTCAACACCACCAACGAGACTTCAAACTCAACACCACCAACGAGATTTCAAACTCAACACCACCAACGAGACTTCAAACTCAACACCACCAACGAGACTTCAAACTCAACACCACCAACGAGACTTCAAACTCAACACCAACAAGACTTCAAACTCAACACCAACAAGACTTCAAACTCAACACCAACAAGACTTCAAACTCAACACCAACAAGACTTCAAACTCAACACCAATGAGACTTCAAACTCAACAACACCGAGACTTCAAACTCAACAACATCAACGAGACTTCAAACTCAACAACATCAACGAGACTTCAAACTCAACAACATCAACAAGACTTCAAACTCAACACCACCAACAAGACTTCAAACTCAACACCACCAACGAGACTTCAAACTCAACACCAACAAGACTTCAAACTCAACAACACCGAGACTTTCAAACTCAACACCAATGAGACTTCAAACTCAACACCAACGAGACTTCAAACTCAACAACACCAGCAAGACTTCAAACTCAAACGAGACTTCCTTATGTTTGACCGTTTCACCTCCAATCTCACCTGTGTGGGGTTTAACAGCATACTACAATCCTTACAGAGGTCTGTACCCCCTTATAGAGATCTGTACCCCCTAACAGAGGTCTGTATCCCCTAACCGAGGTCTGTATCCCCTAATGGAGCTCTGTACCCCCTTACAGAGGTCTGTAGCCCCTAACAGAGGTCTGTACCCCCTTACAAAGGTCTGTACCCCCTTACAAAGGTCTGTATCCCCTTACAGAGGTCTGTACCTTCTTATTGGTCTGTATCCACCTTACAGAGGGCTGTACCCCCTTACGGAGGTCTGTACCCCCTTACAGAGGGCTGTACCCCCTTATAGAGGTCTTTATCCACCTTACAGTGGTCTGTACCCCCTAATAGAGGGATGTACCCCCTTATAGAGGTCTTTATCCACCTTACAGAGGTCTGTACCCCTTACAGAGGTCCAGGCAAAGCCCCTGTTGTCCTCAAGTCCAATAAACGGCCCTGTTCGTCACTTTAACATGACCTCAGAGTTTATAAAAAGAAACCCTGATTAGAGACAAAGTTCAACATAGTGACTACACCCTACACCCAACACACACACACACACACACACACACAACACACACACACAACCAACACACACAGACACACAACACACAACCAACATACAACCAACACACACAGACACACACACACACAACACACACACATTCTTGCTTTACTTTCAAGGACATCAAACTCTGTATTTGTGTGTTCGTGAAGGTATGTGAAGTTTGTGTTCCTGTATGTGCGTGTTACAGTGTGTGTGTGTTGTGTGCGTGTGTTGTATGTGTGTGTGTCTGTGTGTGAGTGAACTCAGATCTCCAGCAGGAACAGTAACTGGGCGCTAACAGCATTAGTGTTAGCACAGCGAGCTAACTTGCCTCAGGGCAAACATGAATAATGCAGCAGTCAGCCCAATGCCTCTGGGTGTGTGTGCGTGTGCGTGTGCATGTTATCAGGCTGTACTGGAGGCTGTCTATATGACAGTATTAGAATAATATTCTAATTACTAATAATTACCCTGTAACATACACACTCAGATTATGTCCCCCCCGCCCCCTTTCAAGTCTCTCCCCCTTCTGCTTCCCTGTTCTCCCTCTGGGCTGTAACTCCTCCTGGCAAGGACGAGGAGGAAAAGGAGGAGGAAGATGAGGAGACCTGCAGGAGACATTTGAAAACATCTGAAAACAGTTCAATGATGACGTTTTCCAGCTGTCAGAAACCAGTGCTGGGAACCTCTTCAGAACCCCCCCCCCCCTCAGGAACCAAAGCTGGGAACCTCTTCAGAACCCCCCCTCTTTGAAGGACTGTTCTCAGGAGAACGTTCCTGTCACAGTCTGGGTTCCATCACCATACTGAGAGCACAAATATAACTTTTATTCTGGTCCCATTCAACAGCAGACGGACCTACCAGGTCCAGAACCAGAACTCCTGGACCAGAACCTCTGTGTGACGGGTCAGTTCACTACAGACAGACTGATGAAGGGTCAGTTCACTACAGACAGACTTATGAAGGGTCAGTTCACTACAGACATGCCGATGCAGGGTCAGTTCACTACAGACAGACCCATGAAGGGTCAGTTCACTACAGACAGACTGATGCAGGGTCAGTTCACTACAGACAGACTGATGAAGGGCCAGTTCACTACAGACAGACTGATGAAGGGCCAGTTCACTACAGACACATGGTCAGTACACTACAGACAGACTGATGAAGGGCCAGGTCACTACACAGACTGATGAAGGGCCAGTTCACTACAGACAGACTGATGAAGGACTCCACATGTGTCCTTCATTTTAACATGTGAGTCAAACGAACCAAAACCTCCACAAAGAGACTGAATGACTTTTACTTGTGATGTCTTAACCTCGTAGTATTGGTACTTTCACTTCAGTAAAGGATCTCAGTACCACTAAAGACCCACCATAACTAGAACCAGCAGACATCCTTTTGTTAATGTTCTGTGTTTAAAGACGTGTGTTCATATGTGTCGATGGCCGGCGGACATGTGCGTGAGTCCGTGTGTCTGCTGTCCATCCTCATCAGTCAGACTGTCAAGTCATCAACCGGAGGACACCAGCTCTCACTCCGTCTTCATGTCCAGGCCCCGCCCCTTCAGAGTCCACAATGAGCACTTGACTGGTTTAGATGGTGCAGAATTTTATGTTTGAGATTATAAGAAGCCAAAAAACTGATATATTTTATCATTACAGCTTGAAACTAAACTAAACTAAACTGAATGAGTCACACGGACAAATGAGCTCAGATAAAGTTAACAGTCTTCTGTGGGTTTGATGCTGAACAAGCAGTTCGAGCTAATAGCTAATTAGCCATTAGCTATTAGCTAAGGAGCTCCTTCAGAAGGAGGATTTGTGCTTTAAAATGACTCCAGAGAGTCAGTTTGTCTCTGAGCTGATTATTGATCATAAGATATAAAAACATGGCTGCTCTCTGGGTCCTTCACTTTTCTCTATCTGACCAATAGAATTCAAGCTTCTGTCTTGTTAGCGGACAGACAGGTTTGTGATTTAGACTGAATTTTAATAAAAAAATGAAAATGATCCAAAGTCAACAGATGGGCTTCTTTAAGCACACACACACACACACACACACACACACACACACACACACACACAC
>NW_022280185.1:189931-194222 GCF_004355925.1 Anarrhichthys ocellatus
ACACACACACACACACACACACACACACACACACACACACACACACAGATTAAGACATATCATAAACCAGAATCATGTCAGATAAACCGTCTGTGTTCCAGATAAGAAGAAGAAAAATGAATCTAATCTGTTTGACATCAGGATCAGAGGATCGTGTGATTATTGCTAATGCATGCTGGGTAATTTCTTCTACAAATGTGTTTGATGCCGAAGAGATTAATGAGATTGATGATATTAATGTCAATATGTTAATAAGTATTAAAACACAAAGAAGAAGAAAGAGAACAAAGAGAAAGTGAAGCAGCAAAAGAGAGAGAGAGAAATTTAGAGGACTTTTTCTGTCCTGCTGAGTCATCATAAATCAGTGTGTGTGTGTGTGTGTGTGTGTGTGTGTGTCTGTGTTGCAGTGATCAATACAGCAGCAGATTGTCTGGTTCTCCTGAAGTTCACTAAATCTTATTCTACTTCTTTCAACATCTAACTCAAAGAACCTAATGTTCTCAACACAACGTTACTGACTGATATTTATTGATCTAGAACTATAGAACTATACAGACATACCTGATAAACAGTTAACAGATCATAAGAATCTGTTTGATTGATGAACTTGTGTGTTCAGAAGCTTTTAGAACCGCTCGGGTTCCTTCAACAGTTCAAACTCGTGCAGAAGAACTTTACACGAGTAGCTTGTTTTGTTGATGGTAAACTGAAGGTTTGAACCACCAGACTCACAAAGACATCAGATGGTTCTAGAGAAACAAGTCGGCACACAATTAATAGAACAAATGACATGAACACACAGAGGTGTGAATGTCAAGGATGACACCTCGAGCTGATGAAGAGCACCCCAGAGTCTTCATCTCCTCACCCTCCTCACATAAGGTCATGTCTGTCCTCCAGCAGAGAGGGGGAGGGGGATCATTCAGCCTGCAGAGGCTGAAAAGGTCTCCTCCCACAGGACTCTCATACAATACAACACGCGCACTTGCGCACACACACACACACACACACACACACGAACATTCACACACACACACACACACACACACACACACACACACACACACACACACAGCAGGTGTGAGACTGTCAGATATGAACAGTAAAGTCAGAAGATGGCAGCCAAACAGTGTGTGAAGAGTGGAGAGGTTACATTGGACGAGATGTTCATGATGTAACCATGATGAAACCAACGACTCATCACTTGAATAGAGATGACAGATTAAAACCTTCAGTAGAGATACTTCATGTAGAAGAAACACACTCTCACACACACACACACATAAACACACACACACACTGTAAATCCTGTTTCTTGCCTGCAGCGTCCTCGTGGCGTCGACCACTAATGCTAATCTGCTGCGAGCCAGGCCTGGGGGGCACTTACACCCCCACCACTTTTACCTGTCTGTCTCTCTGCAGTCTGTCTCTCTGCGGACTGTATCTCAGCGGCCTGTCTCTCTGAGTCTCTCTGAGTCTCTAAGTCTCTCTGAGTCTCTAAGTCTCTCTGAGTCTATAAGTCTCTCTGAGTCTCTAAGTCTCTCTGAGTCTATAAGTCTCTCTGAGTCTCTCTGAGTCTATAAGTCTCTCTGAGTCTATAAGTCTCTCTGAGTTTCTCTGAGTCTATAAGTCTCTCTGAGTCTCTAAATCCCTCTGAGTCTATAAATCTCTCTGAGTCTCTAAATCTCTCTGAGTCTATAAGTCTCTCTGAGTCTATAAGTCTCTCTGAGTTTCTCTGAGTCTATAAGTCTCTCTGAGTCTCTAAGTCCCTCTGAGTCTATAAATCTCTCTGAGTCTATAAGTCCCTCTGAGTCTATAAATCTCTCTGAGTCTATAAGTCTCTCTGAGTCTCTAAGTCTCTCTGAGTCTATAAGTCTCTCTGAGTCTATAAGTCTCTCTGAGTCTATAAGTCTCTCTGAGTTTCTCTGAGTCTATAAGTCTCTCTGAGTCTCTAAATCCCTCTGAGTCTATAAGTCTCTCTGAGTCTATAAGTCCCTCTGAGTCTATAAGTCTCTCTGAGTCTCTAAATCTCTCCGAGTCTCTAAGTCTCTCTGAGTCTCTAAGTCTCTCTGAGTCTATAAATCTCTCTGAGTTTCTCTGAGTCTATAAGTCTCTCTAAATCTCTCTGAGTCTCTAAGTCCCTCTGAGTCTATAAGTCTCTCTGAGTCTATAAGTCTCTCTGAGTTTCTGAGTCTATAAGTCTCTCTGAGTCTCTAAGTCCCTCTGAGTCTATAAGTCTCTCTGAGTCTATAAATCCCTCTGAGTCTATAAGTCTCTCTGAGTCTATAAGTCTATCTGAGTCTATAAGTCTCTCTGAGTTTCTCTGAGTCTATAAGTCTCTCTGAGTCTATAAGTCTCTCTGAGTCTCTCTGAGTCTCTAAGTCCCTCTGAGTCTATAAGTCTCTCTGAGTCTATAAGTCCCTCTGAGTCTATAAGTCTCTCTGAGTCTCTAAGTCTCTCTGAGTCTCTAAGTCCCTCTGAGTCTATAAGTCTCTCTGAGTTTCTCTGAGTCTATAAATCTCTCTAAGTCTCTCTGAGTCTCTAAGTCCCTCTGAGTCTATAAGTCTCTCTGAGTCTATAAGTCTCTCTGAGTCTCTCTGAGTCTCTAAGTCCCTCTGAGTCTATAAGTCTCTCTGAGTCTATAAGTCTCTCTGAGTTTCTCTGAGTCTATAAGTCTCTCTGAGTCTCTAAGTCCCTCTGAGTCTATAAGTCTCTCTGAGTCTATAAGTCTCTCTGAGTCTCTAAGTCTCTCTGAGTCTCTAAATCTCTCTGAATCTCTAAGTCTCTCTGAGTATCTGAGTCTCTAAGTCTCTCTGAGTCTCTCTGACTCTTTAACCTCTCTTAACCTCCACCAATCACAGAGCTGCTTCTTGGTTTCCTGCGGTTACGCTCTGACACACATACAGCCAATCATTAATCAGACTGGTGGGATATTAAGAGTCTGGAGCAGCCCGAGGACACACACACACACACACACACGCAGGCACGCACGCAGGCACGCACGCAGGCACGCACACACACACAGTGACCCAAAACTAGTCCTCAGTACAAAGACGTCTCACACTGAAGCGCTCAGCTGGACGACCGTCAGTCGCCGTGTTTGCAGATAATAGTGAACGCACCGTCAGACTGATAAAATACATCTTATAGTTTAAATAAAAAAGATCTTATATATTCAGGAGAAATCTGAATAAATAGATTTAGACCAGAAACCAACCAGAACATTTAAAGAACAATTAAAGAATGATTAAAGAACATTTAAAGAACGATTAAAGAACAGTTAAAGAACGATTAAAGAACGATTAACGAACAATTAAAGAAGGATTAAAGAACGATTAAAGAACATTTAAAGAACGATTAAAGAACAGTTAAAGAACGATTAAAGAACGATTAAAGAACGATTAAAGAACTATTAAAGAAGGTTTAAAGAACGATTAACGAACAATTAAAGAACGATTAACGAACAATTAAAGAACGATTAAAGAACGATTAAAGAACAGTTAAAGAACGATTAAAGAACGATTAAAGAACTATTAAAGAAGGTTTAAAGAACGATTAAAGAACAATTAAAGAACGATTAAAGAACAATTAAAGAATGATTAAAGGTTTAAAGAACGATTAAAGAACAATTAAAAGAACAATTAAAGAAGGGTTAAAGAACGATTAAAGAACGATTAAAGGACCATTAAAGGATGTTTATTTGTCTGATGTTCTATGGTTCTTTAATTCTTTAAACGTTCTCAAATAGTTTTGGTTCTTTTGAGGTCAGTAGGACAAGATGTAATCTGTCATTAATGAGTCCAACATGTTGAACATTCACCAGACTGGTTTTACTGGACTTGAATCAGTTAAAGAAACAGAATCAGAAGAGCAGATGTTTGTATTTCAAACTGAACGGCTGAATCCAGAAACATGATTAATATTTAAACACACACACACACACACACACACACACACACACACACACACAGATATTAGCTGCATATGAATATTTACTGTAGTAATATGGGTTAAATAGCAGCTTCTGGGCCTGAGTCCCTGTAGGCTTTACTGTGTGTGTTAGCTGGCAGCACTTTTGCTGATAATTATCATAATGATTATGATAAAAGGAAAGCATTAAAAACTTAATAAAATATTTATCCTTCCTTCCTTTCTTTTTCTTTTAATTTCACCATCGACATTGAAGAGACAGACAGGCAGAGAGAGAGACAGAGAGACACAGAGAGAGACAGAGAGAGAGACACAGAGAGAGACACAGACAGACACAGACAGACAGAGAGACAGAGAGAGA
>NW_022280185.1:229222-236540 GCF_004355925.1 Anarrhichthys ocellatus
GAGAGGTCACACACACACACACACACACACACACACACACACACACAGTTTACTGGGAGTGGAGATAGTTTCAGCAGCCTGACCAGTGACATTAATAGGCTGCAGTGGAGGATGTGTGTGTGTTTTGTCATGTATGTGTGTGAAAGGAAGATAATTGTTCACCGTTTTACACACACACACAGATGTTAATTATTGACGCCGGGAGGTTTAATTGGTGTGTGAGTTGAATAATGCAGCGACCGTAGTGCTTTTTACTGTCGCCACACCGCAGAGACACACTGCTGCATGTGTGTGTGTGTGTGTGTGTGTGTGTGTGAGCATGAATATTCATGAGCTCTTGTGGTTAATTTGTCGTCTGTTTGTTAAAGCCAGAAAGACACAAGATGTTCTCTCTCGCCTTTCACCAAAACCTGTCTCACTGTGTGTGTGTGTGTGTGTGTGTGTGTGTGTGTGTGTGTGTGTGTGTGTGTGTGTGTGTGTGTCTCAAGTGTGTGTTGGTTGTTAAATGCCACAACAGGCACTGATCCACAGGCATTTGCCGTCTGTCTGCTCTGTTTACGAGTGTGTGTGTGTGTGTGTGTGTGTGTGTTTGTATGTGTGTGTGACAGCTAATATGTCGACATCTGTGTTGACAGGAAACTAATTTTCTTGTCTCTCTTACAGGAGACAAAGATCGACTGTGTGCGAGTCGCCACCAAAGGTAAATAAATATGCTGCATTTTATTTTGAAGAAGTATATTTTCAGATTAGATTATATTATTTATTATTATTTGGAACCAGACAGAACCCACTAGAGTCATTTTTATATTTGAAAAGGCAGTAAAGAGAGCAGCTTTGAAAAAAATATTATGAAAATACATAAAGACACAAAACACACACAATATGAATTATTACACGTTTTTATACATAACAACATACTTTAGGTTTAAATCTGTAAATGGAGATTTTATTCTGAAAGGTAAAAGTGCTATTTTGAAATTGACTCTTATTTTATTTTGGAAGGTTCCCTATTATTTAATTTTAAAAGGTTTTTGCTGCCGTTAAAATCAACTAAAACATGTAGATGATAGATTATATTATATATTGAACGTTTTTGTTCCATCAATTCAATAAAATTTTTATTTTGGAGGGTGTTCCTGATGATTTTATTCTAAAAGTTGAGTACATTTTATTTTGAAAGGTGTTGAGTGCTCTTTTATTTTGAAAGATGTTGAGTACTGTTTATTGCCAAAGGTTTTAGGGACAGTTTAGTTTTAATCTGCAGAGTTGTTAATATTATTATTATTATCCCAAAAGTTGTAGGTGACATTTTATGTGGAGATTTTCTCATTTTCTAAAAAGTTCAGCTCATTTTAATTTGAAAGTTCTTTAATGAAATTTTACGTTTTGAGCATATTTACATTTATTGCCAATAAAAAGGGAATATTAAAAGCTAGGAATTATGTATCTTTAAAAAGGTGGTACATTTGACTTAAGTAGATTTTATTTTGAAAACACATAAAGCACATTTTATTTTGAAAGGTATAGAGTAGTTATATTTACATGTTTGTGTAGAGTGTGTTTTACCTTGTAATGTGTTACTATTAATGCTTAAGAATGGTAAACATAGTATGTTTTATTGTGAAAGGTATAGAATTGTTTTATTTTTAAAGGCATAGAATTGTTTCATTTTAAAAGGTGCTGAGGAACATTATATTTTGAAAAAGGTTCAATAAGATTTTATTTTGACAGGAGAAAAATACCATTTAATTTTCATACATACTCAATAATATTTTATTTGAAAAGTATTCCATACATTTTTACTTACCATTTTATTTTGAAAAGTGGAGAGTACATTTTATTTTGTGCTGTTAGCCGTGAGCATCACTAGCAATTTGGACCTAATGTCTGGTCTCTGCTGAACTTGATTTAACTGCTATATTAGCCGCTAGCTAGCCAGTCAGCGGCTAGCCCATTCTGTGTAATGAGACACAGATGGCAGTTAGCTGTTGGAGTGCTACGCTAACGGTTATCACACTGGTCCCATCCAGAAGTATAATGGCTCACAGATGGCTGCTGGTCCCTGACATCTGTCTAGTAACAGGAAGACCTAATGTCCTCCACAGACAGACAGGCAGGCAGACACACAACAGAAATACAGCACACACTGAACTCTATGCTATGCTAATGCCAGGCTAATGACTGGGACTCTATGGGTGTCCAGAGAGCCATTTAGCAGCACAGCTAAACAAGCTAAAAACACAGTTATCACCCCCGATGAACATCCAGAATTATCTCACTCACACACACACACACTCATTTATTGACTGTTCTGGCTTTAATCAGCTTTTATTGGAGCACAGTTCTGGTGGCTAACGGCACCAGATGCTGATTGGTTGTTCTGGTCCCCTGACACCTGTCAGTCACGCTGCAGCAGCCAACCAGATCTCCCAGGGGGGAGTCCCCCCCACCCCCTCTTTCAGAGCTAACAGTGAATGGAGCTGATGTGAATGTAAAGGAGAGAAGAACGTCTTCTGAATGTTAACTGGACCGTTTAGCACAAAGAAAACACAGTTTACAGCTAAATGATTTTATTCTGAAATAGTAGGAAGCTCTGAAACACACACACATTCACCTCACATAGACAATTAACACAAGCTCAGGATGTCAAAGGGAGGAAATTCACATCTAAGTAAACAAAGAAGACAACAAACACATGATATTAAATATTTATATATTCACATTATATACAAACATTGATCATATTTATACTATATATATATATAAATATGTATAATTTAATATTGTGTTGGACATATTGAAGACCTGTAGAAACAGTTGAACTTTTTGTTTCTGCTGCTGAATCCTCGTCTCTCTGAACTGTTGATGTTTCTGCTTGTTTTAATGACTAATGATTGATTGATTGATTGATTGATTGATTGATTGATTGATTGATTGGCTGGCTGATTAACAAGCATCTCTTCCAGGTGTGTTACTAATATCTCTGCTTCAGTACAAACCCCTGCTACAGCCTGTCTGTCTGTCTCTCTCTCTCTCTGCATGCCTTCCTGGATGAACAGCTGCTATAATCGTCACCCAGCTCACCACGCCGTACATTCGCATCGCTCCGGCGGCCGGAGACAAGCAGCTCCCAGGTTAGAAAACACACAGAAATACACAGAAACAATAAGAAACAGTGTCTCCTGTGAAGAGTGAGACTGGTCTAAGATCAGCTCTGGCCTCAGTGAAGTGATGAACTGGGTCTGGATCAGGACCCGGTGCGCGAGGTCTAGAACTCCCTCCAGAAGAGTTTCTGGTTCATCCCGGTGGAGTCAGACAGAGTCATGGTCAGACCTCCGTTCTGTAGGAGCTGTGGTCAGGAGGTCATCGGGGCCGGATATGGAGACGACCTGAGAACCTGCTGGTGGACCAGCCGTGTAGGAGGCCTTCTGGTCTTGGATGGTCTTGGGGTCTTCAGAGTCTCATGGAGGTCTGGGACAGGGACTGTGGACTGGTGGACCGGGGTGGTGGTTCCCATTTATCGGTGTATCACACTGCTGATCCTCCGAGGGAAAGGTTATTCTACGGTTCTGGAAAGGAGGTTCAGACCGATTGTGGAACCTCAGATTCAGGAGGATCTATGTGGATTCTGTCCTGGTCCTGGACCAGTGGACCAGCTCTTAACCCTGGCAGGTCAGTTGGAGAGGGTCATGGGAGTTTTGCCCATCCAGTCTACTTGTGTTTTGTGGACCCGGAGAAGGCCTGCTACCGTGTCCCTCTCAGAGTCCTGTGGGGGGTACTGTAGGATGACAGGGTACCGGGGTCATCCCCTTGTCACGGATCCTGGTTGTGGTTTTCATGGACAGGATCTCAAGGACCCAGCCGGGGAGGAGAGTGTCCGGTTTGGGGACCTCAGAATATCCAAAATGTGGTCTTCAGAGTGTGAAGTAGTCGGGATGAGGGTCAGACCCTCCAGGTCTGAGTTCAGGGTTCTCTGCTGGTCCGGTAGTGAGTCTCTGGTCTTGCTAATAGTGAGGGTTCAAATAAAGAGTTAGATGGAGGTTCAGTTCGGTGTCCACAGTGGATCTCGTTGTACTGGACCGTTGTGGTAAAGAAGGAGTCCTGAAGGCAAACCTCTGGATCTACCAGTCCGGTTCAAGTTCAGACCCTCAGCTGTGGTCCTGATCTTTGGGTGGTGACTGAAACAAGGAGATCAAAACTAGCTGAGAGGAGCTTCCTTTGTAGATACTCTGGACTCAGAGTAGAGACGCTGATCCTTCAGGTTCAAGGGGACAGGAGGTTCAGCATCTGATCGTGATCCTCCTGGATACCTCCCTGGTTAGAGACCCAGTAGACCCAGATTACTCAGGAGAGACTATATATCTATATATCTATATATATCTATATATATATCTCTGTATATATCTATATATATATATAGATATATACAGAGAGAGATTGTGTGGACATTAATCTACGATGGACAGCTGACACACACTTTCATTCACAGTTCGCAGAAAATTACATTTAAATATTTAGCACCCTGAAGGTGGAAACTTTCCACCAACTGTTTATAAGGTGTGTGTGTGTGTGTGGGGGGGGGGGGGGTTGTGTACCTTGAAGCCCTCAAACACTCTGAACAGCTGTTTGTCTTGTACACACACATTAGAACACATACACATTATGACACACACCTCCCACTCAGTATGACTGGCTGAAGCCTGAAGCAGAAAACAGCTTCTCTTCGGCCTACTGTGAGACACACACACACACAGATAAATTCTCTCTACAAAGTGTTTTGATAGCCTTTAAACTGAAAGCAGCAGATCTCTCTGCCTCTCTGAGGCGTGTGTGTGTGTGTGTGTGTGTGTGTGTGTGTGTGTGTGTGTGTGTGACCTTGAAGAGGCAAAATGAAAACAGAGAGAATAAAGAAAACTCTTTCGTGGTCCAGCACTTTTATCATTATACTGAAAGTCCAGATGCAGTAAACTGAACTGATCTCTGGTCTCTGGTACAGGCTGGTCTCTGGTCTCTGGTACACACTGGTCTCTGGTCTCTGATACAGACTGGTTAGTGGTCTCTGATACAGACTGGTCTCTGGTTTCTGGTACAGACTGGTCTCTGTTCTCTGGTACAGACTGGTTTCTGGTACAGACTGGTCTCTGGTTTCTGGTACAGACTGGTCTCTGTTCTCTGGTACAGACTGGTTTCTGGTACAGACTGGTCTCTGTTCTCTGGTACAGACTGATCTCTGGTCTCTGATACAGACTGATCTCTGGTCTCTGGTACAGACTGGTTTCTGGTACAGACTGGTCTCTGGTTTCTGGTACAGACTGGTTTCTGGTACAGACTGGTCTCTGTTCTCTGGTACAGACTGGTCTCTGTTCTGTGGTACAGACTGGTTTCTGGTACAGACTGGTCTCTGGTCTCTGGTACAGACTGGTCTCTGGTCTTTGGTACAGACTGGTCTCTGTTCTCTGGTACAGACTTGTCTTTGATACAGACTGGTCTCTGGTCTTTGGTACAGACTGGTTTCTTTCTCTCCCATTTTTCTAACAGTCCAGTGTAGAACTCTACTGGTCTGACTGGTTTCTGATGTGATTTCCTTCTGTCATAAATAGAGACACCGAAATGTTTCCACTTTTTCATCTCCGTCACGGCCAGTTTAACACACACACACACACACAAACACACACAAACAGACACACTCTCTCTGTGACTGATGGTGGGTGTCAGGTTCAGATTGGGAAAGTGTTGTAGGTCTAAAATGACACACATTTATTACACAGCTCGACAGCGTTTCTCATCTACAGAGTCATCACACACACACACACTCACACACAGGCAGGTAATGGGTTTTTCATAGGACTGACATCTCATCACATTATACAGTCAGAAGGACTCTCCTCTCTCCATCCGTCACACCTCCTCTTTACATCCTCTTCAGCTCCTCTTCTCCTCTGATTCATTATTTAGTAGAGCTTTATGTCATGGGAGGGTTAATGGTTACTAATACTGTATGTTAATAGTTGGTAGTTAATATAATCATTATGCAGTAATATTAACGATGTGATCGAGAAACCAGATCTGCATCAATCAATCAATGGCAGTAAATATTGACAATCATTGTAAATGTAACGTACTTCTAATTAAAGTCACTTCGTAGACCAGCACCAGTAGATCATTTCAGTCAGTACAAGTTCATGTTTCTAATGCTTGTCAATGGTAATGAAGAACTAGAACTAGCAGTTCATTGTATTGTACAGTAATTCTGTCGATATTGAGATGAGTTGATTTTAATTGTTGTTTAACGGTTTCAGGAGCTGCGACCAGGAAACCAGAACCAGAACAGGAGAAACAGTCGGATCACACGGTGAAGATCGCCGGAGCCATCGCCGGCGTCCTGCTCTTCATCATCATCTTCCTCGGAGTCATCCTGCTGATGAAGAAACGGTAAGAATGTTACAGTGAAACACACTCAGTCTGTCTGTCTGGTGTCCTCCTCGTCAATCATATTTATATTGTTTTTATTTTTATGTAGTTATTGTTTCTTGCACTACAGTTATTATCATTTTCAATCACCAAATATAGTTTTTAACATCCTCCTTTTTAAAGTCTTTGGTCCTTTATTATTATTATTATTATTGTTATTATTATTGTGTCAATAATGGGGATTCATTTAGATGAATGTCTTCAGTGTGGTGACCAGGAGATCAGTTCATGTTAATGGTAGTCAATGGTTGCTTATAATACTTAACAGAAGTTTATATTAGTTAACAATATAATGGTATTTAACTGGAAGTTAATGGTAATTAATGTGTTAAATGGTAGTTAATGGTAATTATTGCTAATTAATGATACAGTTTGTCTCTTTGTACTTTGTTCAATACTGCTATTACAGTATATAGATATACATGTAATAGTGGTATTATTCTATATTACATGTAGATAAATTAAGTAACATCAAGGAACCACGCACACACACACACACAGTGAGGATGATGAGTATGAATAATGGAGCAGATTGCAGCAGTAATCACCATTAAACTATATGTGGACCCACTTTATTCTCCAACATCAAACACACAACCCCGCTGGGACACACACACACTCACACACACACACTCTTAAACACAGCGCAAAGCTTCTGTGTTTGGAGAACGTCGACGATAAGAGAGAAATTTAGATGAAAGAGCGTTTTATTCTTTTTTTCCAGAGTCGCCTCGAGCTAAATGGCTTCAGGCTACAGAAACACACACATTTACATTCACACACACACTTTTCTAAAGGGAGTGTGTGTGTGTGTGTGTGTGTGTGTGTGTGTGTGTGTGTGTGTGTG
>NW_022280185.1:236550-241220 GCF_004355925.1 Anarrhichthys ocellatus
TGTGTGTGTGTGTGTGTGTGTGTGTGTGTGTGTGTGTGTGTGTGTGTGCGTGTCGGTGGAGCTCTGATCTCTTTAACAGATACTAGAGAGAGAAACGTTGTTCGGTCTCTAACGAGCTCTTTAAAGTTGACGGGGTGCGTTTGATTTGCTCTCTGAGAGCAGATGGAGGTTACACTCATTACAGCCGCAGTGAGAACAGGAAGCGGGATGTTTGAGCTCTGATTGGCTGCAGGTATATGTAGGAGAGCGTGTCACTACGCCCTCTCACAGCTGATAGGTGGAGGGATACGCCGCCCGGCCACAAAGTAGTCCTGAGGTTAAAGGACAGTTAAAACAACAAGTGTTCACATGCTGTATGTACAAATACACATCAAAGTATTGTCAGCAAATATACTTAAAATATCAAGGGTAACAGTATTCATTATGTAAAATGACCTGTGGTAATACTACTAATACTACTACTAACTACAGATGAACATAGTACAGCTAAAAGTACAATATCTGCCTCTGAAATGTAGAGGACAGGAAGTATAAAGTACTTGAGCTAAGGAAAAGTACCTCAAATTGTATTTAAGTACAGGACTTGAGAAAATGACAGTACTAGTCGAGTAATATTACAGTACTACTACAGTAATATTACAGTACTAGTACAGCAATATTACAGTACTACTACAGTATTATTAAAGTACTAGTAAAGTAATATTACAGTACTACACCTGTAACCATAACGTCTTGTTTTCACACGCTCACCAGTCGTTAACCAATCAGACGTGTCCCCGCCCCCTCCCTTTGATTGACACATCTCTCCTCCACCTCCACACACACTGATTGAACTCATCTGTTCACTTCTTCTCTCCGAGACATTAATCTGTTGTTTTTCCTTTTTCTGTTTTTCTTTTTCTCTTTCCCTCCATCCATCCCTCCTCTGCTCCGCCCCCCCCCCCCCCCCCCCCCCCCACCACTCAGACGGAGAAATTATCACTCCTACACTTACTACCTGTGAGTAACCTCCGACCCCTCACCTGTAACCTTCACCTTCACATCAAGCCTCAACACCTCAAACCTCCAAGTGTGTCCTGCTGTATCCCTGCTGACCCTAACCAGACCTCCAACCCTTAACCTCTCATCTCTGACTCTTAAACCTCAGACCTCCAACCCTTAACCTCTCATCTCTGACCCTTAAACCTCAGACCTCCAACCCTTAACACTTTGACTGTAAGACTCTAACATGCTAATACGCTAAGACTCTAAGATGCTATGATGCTAAGACGCTAAGACTCTATGCCTCTAAGACGCTAATGTGCCAAGACGCTAATACGCTAAGACGCTAAGACTACCATGCTAAGACTCTAAGATGCTAAAACTCTAAGACGCTAATACTCTAAGATGCTAAGACTCTAAGACGCTAAGACGCTAATGCAATATGACTCTAAGACGCTAATGCAATATGACTCTAAGACGCTAAGACTTTAAGACTCTAAGATGCTATGACGCTAACATGCTACGATGCTAAGACTCTAAAATGCTATGATGCTGGTATTCAAATCCTTTACTGTAGTTAAAGTATATGTACGAATACCACACTGTGAAAATACTATACTACAAGTAAAAGCCCTGCATTTCAAACCTGACTGAACTAAAAGGTTTTAAGTATTATCAGCTAAATGTACTTAAAGCAGATGTAGGTGAGTAAAAAGTAAAATATGTACCTCTGAGATGTAGTACATTAAAAAGTATGATATGTACCTCTGAGATGTAGTACAGTAAAAAGTACTATATGTACCTCTGAGATGTAGTACAGTAGAAAGTACTATATGTACCTCTGAGATGTAGTACAGTATAAAGTACAACATGTACCTCTGAGATGTAGTAGAGGTAGTAGAAAGTAGTGTTTCTGGAGGAAGAGTTCTCTTGACTCGAGTCCAACACGCCTCCAGCTTCCTCCTGATTGGTTCAACACAGTTTCCTGTTTCAAACTATCATGTGAAAAGTAAAAATACATCTTTGGACTCTTTGATCAATAAGTAGAGATGGAGGAGCAACCTGTGATTCCCTCCAGGTATCTCCAACCGACGCGTCCTCAGGGAGACAGGAAGCACTCCTTCTCAGGTCACTGTGTGTGTGTTTGTTTGGTCTTCACACACACACACACACTTCCCGTCATGTATTAGAAAATATTGAAACATATATCAAATAAGTGAACTCTCCACGGAAACATAACAGGGTTTATTAGTATGTATGTATTTATATTAGTGCTGGGCAACGATTCAAATTTTTAATCGCGATTAATCGCATGATTTTCTGCGATTAATAAAAGACGTTAAAGACATTATAGACATTAAAGATGTTGAAGACGATAAAGACGATAAAAACGTTGAAGACCTTAAAGACATCGAAGAAGATAATAAGAAACATAACAGAAACTGTGACTTTATTTCTTTAAAGTAAAATGGCCAATAGTGTGTGGACAGCAGTGTGTGTGTGTGTGTGTGCGTGTGCGTGCAGTGGAGCAGGGTTAATAGAGTTAGCCGGCTGTAATAAACCTGTCTGATCAAATGATCACTACAAGGAGAGATACACCTAAACACACACAGACACACACTCACTTTGACATCTATTACCGCTAACAGCATTGTCATTGTCCTGTCGCTCATTAGATTAGCATAGATTAGCCTTGACATGCTAAATCAATTAACCCCGACACCTCGCTGATGATGTCATGACACACACACACACACAATCTTTATTAAACTGAGATATGAAAACATATAAAAGCTGTTTTCTTGATAAAGCAAAGTTACCTCCTGCTCTCTCTCCATTCATTCACTCATCTCAGTGTGTGTGTGTGGGGGGGGGGATCAGAGGTTAAATGTCAGTACAACTGATTGGAGTCAAAGAGGTCAACGCTGCAGGAAGAAAACACAAACAGAGAAAATACTGAAATCTACTGAGGACACTTCAATAGAAAAATAACCTCTCACCGTTAAAGTGAATGTGAATCTGTCCGTGAACCGTCTGGAGAACATTCAGTCTGAACTGATGCAACAGCACTCCGTCTGTGTTGTAAATGTTAGTGTGTTCGTTGGTGGTCTGAAATGGTTTGCATCCGTTTTATCGTTTGAATCTTCTGGTAGCATGAGTCACCAATAACTTGGACATACTGTATAGAAGTTGTGTCTGTGGGAGGTCTGTACACAGTTTACTCTTTTAGTCGTTTTGATTGTCTTAAACTTGTTTTGCATCTCTTTGTCGTGATTTTGTATCTCTTTGTAGTTGTTTTGTTTCTCTTTGTAGTTGTTTTGTGTCTCTTTGTAGTTGTTTTGTGTGTCTTTGTGGTTGTTTTGTGTGTCTTTGTGGTTGTTTTGTTTCTCTTTGTGGTTGTTTTGCATCTCTTTGTATTTTTTTCTGTCTCTTTGTTGTTTTGTGTCTCTTTGTATTCATTTCGTGTCTCTTTGTAGTTTTGTGTCTCTTTTAGTTGTTTGTCTCTTGGTAGTAGTCTCTTGTCTTCAGGCTGCACTATTTTAGACTAATGTAATGTAACATGTAGAACAGACAGACCATGTTTGCAGCAGATACAGAGTTTGTGTTGCAGACTCACAGAGTTACAGTTTGTGTGTCGAGGTCTGAATCAGAGAAACGCTGCGGGTTTTTACTGTCTGACTGAACCACAGAAGAAGAAAAGAGAGACATGAGGGGGAGGAGGGGGAGGAGGGCAGCACCTCGCCTCAGGGCGCTTTCACCGTCATCCCCAACACACACACACACACACACATACACACACACACAGCTGCTTTCACTGATGTCTTACTTTTCAGTTTAAAAGCCTTTTTATTTTTATTTATATATTTCAGTATTTTTTTGCTTTTCCATTTTCAGGTCAGGGTTAAACTTTGCACTTTGTGTGTGTGCGTGTGTGTGTGTGTGTGTGTGTGTGTGTGTGTGTGTGTGTGTGTGTGTGTGTGTGTCTGTGTGCGTGTGTGTGAGCAATCAGACAAATGGATGTTTTTTTTATTCACACACTCGGAATAGAAATAGAGAAAATAAATCAAGCTTTTAAGACGGACAGAGTGTTTTTTCTGAGTGTGTGTGTGTGTGTGTGTGTGTGCATGGAGATACAGATGATGGTAGATGGACAGACGAGAGGATAAAAGGATGTTTTTGTGGTTTTCTTTGCAGTGGTTATACAAGAGACAGATGAATAGAGATGTGAAGTATAAAAAGACTTTATGAAAAGAGTTTACTGAAGACAACATGAATTATTTCAGTTCCGCAACGAACAGAAATTTTTATTAACAATGAATCTGCTGCTTTATTCTCGATTATTTTCCAACAATTTGAAATTGTTTCGTCCGATCAAATAACATTTAGAAGAAAGTCATTGAGACAAATCAAACCTTTAAATCCAGCAAACCTTCTGTGTTTCCATGCAGCAGATTCAGCAACATTCTTCACTTGGTCGTGATTTCATTCTAGTTTCTTTGTGATTATGATGATGAATTTAGTTGTGGTCAGCTTATTGTAAAAGTTGATCATGATAAACTGGTGAACACATGAAGTCACAGTTAAAAACTTCTCCTTGGTGGTGCGTTCAGGGTTCACAGTTAATGTGATGGTTTAGTAAATTTCTCCTTGGTGGTGTGTTCAGGGTTCACAGTTGATGTGGTAGTTTA
>NW_022280185.1:241230-250622 GCF_004355925.1 Anarrhichthys ocellatus
GGTTCACAGTTAATGTGATGGTTTAGTAAACTTCTCCTTGGTGGTGCATTCAGGGTTCACAGTTCAGAAACATTTCATCCGTGAAATTCAAACCCAGAAGAAGCGTTGACGGAATGAATTGTTTGTTTTTGTCTCAACAGGAAGTTGGCGAAGAAGAGGAAGGAAACTCTGAGCTCCAGACAGGAAATGACTCTGATGGTCAACAACTCCCAACACACAACGATGGTGGACACACACACGCACACACTGAATGGACGCAGTGAGTACAAAACAAACGAGACAATTAAGACTGGAGACTTATATTTTGAAAATAGAGGCCTTTAAATCACTTTTATTGTGAAGAATTTATAGGAAAAGAAATAAAAACAATATGTACATACAGTCAGGGCCATAAGTATTTGGACTATGACACAATTTTTCAAATTTTGCTTATTTACACAACTCCAATGGATTTGAAACTAATCAGTCAACATGTGGTTGAAGTTTAGACTTTCAGCTTTAATTCAATGGATAAAACAAAAAAATCACATTAAGTGTTTAGGAGTTACAGCCATCTTTACTCAGTCATCCACATTTTCTGAGGCTCAAACGTAATTGGACAAACGGTTTCATGGCCAGATGTAGTCGGTTCTGTCACTATTTCATGACAAATGATGCAGACAACAGGATCCAAAATGTTATATTTGCAGTTGGTAGCTGGTCCTTGGAACTCTCAGCATGCGAACCAAAAAGGTGTCGATGCAAGTGAAGGAGGCCATTGTTAGGTTAAAAAATTGGTTCGATTAGAAAAACTTTATTAAACCCCAGTGAGAACCTCTGGTAACACTGAAGAACAGGAAGGCCCGATTAGACTTTAACAGAAAACATCTGACAAAGACTGACCAGTTTAGGAAACCGATTCTTTGGAGAGATGAAACCAAGATGAACTTGTACCAGAATGATGGAAGAGAAAAGTGTGGAGAAGGAAAGGAATGGCTCATGATATGAAGCAAACCACATCATCTGTTTAACATGGTGGAGGCAGTGCTTTGGATGGACATGTATGGCTGCCAATGGAACTGGTGTTCATTGGTGATGTCACAGCCGATAGAAGCAGCAGGATGAGTTCTGAGGTGTTTAAACTATCTGCTCAGATTCAGCGTAATGCTGCAAAACTGATTGGACGGCGCCTCACAGTGTAGATGGATAACAACCTAAAACATACTGTAAAAACAACCCAAGAGCTTCTTATCCAAGGAATATTCTTCAATGGCCAAGTCAGTCACCTGATCTCAACCCAAGTGAGCAGCTTTTGACTTTCTGAAGATAAAACTGAAGCAGAAAAACCCACAAACAGCAGCAGCTGAAGGAGGCTGCAGTAAAAGGTCTGACAAAGCAATTCAAGGGGGAAAAACTTACCGTTTTTGGTGATGTCTATGGTGCCAGACTTCAGGAATTCATTGACTGCAAAGGATTTTCCTCCAAGTATTAAAAATAATGATTATATTCACAATTATGTTAGTTTGTCCAATTACTTTGAGCCTCTGAACATGTGGTGACTGTGTAAAAGTGGCTGTAATTCCTAAACGGTCATTGTGATGTTTTTGTTTTATCCATTGAATTAAAGCTGAAAGTCTTCAACCTCATGTTGACTGATTAGTTTCAAATCCAATGGAGTCGTGTAAAGAGGCAAAATTAGAAAAATTGTATCATAGTCCAAATACTTATGGCCCTGACTGTATATTTGTGTATATATATATACATATATATATATATATATATATATATATGTATATATATATACATATATGTATATATATATGTATATATATATACGTATATATATACACACACATGTATAATATGTTTGTGTTGATGTGAGACTTTGGGGACTTTGTTGGGGACTATTTCCAGCGGCGGATTAATCCACATGTGGTATTTGTATGAGTCAGAATAAAGTAGTGTTGATGATGATGATGAAGAACACCATGACACTCTATGGGAAGAGGACATTAAGACATTAAGGTGGTGTTTGTTGTGTCTCCGTCCAGCCGTGTCATCTCCATCCTCCTTCACCCTGAAGACAAACACCATCAGCACCACCGTCCCCAACTCCTACTACCCAGGTAACCATGGTGATAAGACAGGATATTATGGTCTGTAACAGACATGGACACTCAGCAGAACAATAGTCCAGGGGGCAGGGTATCAGAGTGAAACTCTTCCTCATCTTCTTCCTCGTTAATCATCATCTCTGATGTCCATAAAAAACAAATATTTGTAGTTTCCTATCCAGTGATAGGAGTCTGTCCATCCTGATTCATTGATTCTGTCTGTCCTGATTCATTGATTCTTTCCATCCTGATTCATTGATTCTGTCCTTCTTGATTCGTTGATTCTTTCTGTCCTGATTCATTGATTCTGTCTGTCCTGATTCATTGATTCTTTCTGTCCTGATTCATTGATTCTGTCTGTCCTGATTCATTGATTCTTTCCGTCCTGATTCATTGTTTCTTTCTGTCCTGATTCATTGATTCTTTCCATCCTGATTCATTGTTTCTTTCTGTCCTGATTCATTGATTCTTTGCATCCTGAGTCATTGATTCTTTCTGTCATGATTCATTAATTCTTTCTGTCCTGATTCATTGATTCTTTCTGTCCTGATTCATTGATTCTGTTTGTCCTGATTCATTGATTCTTTCTGTCCTGCTTCATTGATTCTGTCTGTCCTGATTCATTGATTCTGTCTGTCCTGATTCATTGATTCTTTCCGTCCTGATTCATTGTTTCTTTCTGTCCTGATTCATTGATTCTTTCTGTCCTGTTTCATTGTTTGTCTGTCCTGATTCATTGATTCTTTCCGTCCTGATTCATTGATTCTTTCCGTCCTGATTCATTGATTCTGTCTGTCCTGATTCATTGATTATTTCTGTCCTGATTCATTGATTCTTTCTGTCCTGATTCATTGATTCTTTCTGTCCTGTTTTATTGTTTCTGTCTGTCCTGATTCATTGATTCTTTCTATCCTGATTCATTGATTCTTTCTGTCCTGATTCATTGATTCTTTCCGTCCTGATTCATTGATTCTTTGCATCCTGATTCATTGATTCTTTCTGTCCTGATTCATTGATTCTTTCTGTCCTGATTCATTGATTCTTTCTGTCCTGATTCATTGATTCTTTCTGTCCTGATTCATTGATTCTTTCCGTCCTGATTCATTGATTCTTTCCGTCCTGATTCATTGATTCTTTGCGTCCTGATTCATTGACTCTGTCGTGGTACTGGCTCAGATTAACATGTTGGATCAATGACTGTTGATCAGATATTTGTTGTTTTACTGTTTCAGCCTCATGTTTGAACAACAGAAAGATCAATATTGAATATCAGATATCGTGTTATTAATATTGACATCCTGGTGGTTCACTGTTGGTAGTTCTGTCTGGTAGAGGACTAAGATAAAGACGTGAGGCCCTGATCTGGCTCTCTGTTGGTGGACTGTTGGTGTGAACACACGGAGGACCAGAACCAGATCACATCTGGTCCTCATCTGGATCTCAACAGCAGCAACAGAGTCTGGTTTCATTAAAACAGTGATGTAGGGAGCTGATGTTTCTTTCTTCTTTTCTCTTTTTTCCTCTGTCCTACCTGTCTCTCTGTCTGTCTCACTGTCTGTTTGTCCTATCTGTCTGTCTCTCTCTGTCCTACCTGTTTGTCTGTCTGTCTCTTTCTCTGTTTGTCTCTCTCTGTCCTGCCTGTCTCTCTGTGTCTTATCTGTCTATTTCTCTGTCTGTATCTCTCTGTCCTATCCGTCTGTCTCTCTCTGTCCTGTCTGTCTGCTGCTGATGTCTCCTGATGACAGACCCCTTCGTACCGACGGCCATTCTAGGTGAGACATTTTTCCGTTCCTTCTTCTGTTGGACAGAAAATAACAAACTGCACAGGCAGACAGACAGGAAGTAGACAGACAGGAAGTAGACAGACAGGTGAAACAAAGAAGAGAGAGACGGGTCAGAGGACAGAGAGGATGGAGAGAATGAGAAAGAGAGAGTGATACTTTGGCTTCCATCCATCCCTGCTTGCTTCTCGTTCGGCTGCTTTTGCTTCTTTATTTCCTATTTTTAAAGATTTTTAATTTAAATTTGTATTATTTCATTTTAATTTAAGTCCTCCAGCTTTGATTATTATATTTCTTTCAATATAAAGATTATATTATAACTATATGGATTTTTCTTAATTTTTAGTTTTTTTATTATAATTTTTTTCATTTACTTTTATTCGTGACATTTTAACTGGTTATTTCTTGATTTTTTTTCTTTTTTTGTATTTACTTTGTTTTTGTTTTCATTTCAAAAATAATTCAATTTGTTTACATTTAAAAAATTATTATTTCCATTTTGGTTTTGAGCTGATTTATTTTGGTATTTTTTGGTTTGTTTGTGGTTTGTATTTTAAAGCGACGGTGGGCATCACTCCATCTCCGCATCCACAACATTCCTGCGTGTTGACGTCACGTCTGTCTGTGACCTGTGACCTCTGCATGGACACAACACATCCTCGTGGACGGGGGGGGGGGGGGACAAGAGAAACCAGATCAGTCAGAGTCCCGTTGTCTTCGTCTCTGGACGTCTTTTCTTTATTTAACATGAAATGAGCAGGAAGTCAGATGAACGAAGACAAACTCAGCCTTCAATCCAAAGATTAAAAATGTTAAATATGTTATAGAATATGAATATATTATATATATATGCATCGACACACTGGTGAGAAGAACGCCGACTCAGCTGAAGGAAGAACAAAACTCAAGTCAAAGACGCTTCAACAAAGTCAAAAAGAAATTGAAACACAAGCGTTCATGAAGAGGAACCTAAAAAAAACATGATTATTAAAAAAACAGGAATAATCTGCACCGAACCCACTGAAGATTAATCTGATCGTTATGACATCGTTATGACATCATTCTGCTGATGAAATGTAGATATCTCAAAGATCAGATTACACTATCGTGTTCTAATAAACAGATACAAGTAGTTTTTACAACAGAAATATGATAACACCTTAATTATGTTTGTTAAACGAATAAAGATTTAGCAACGTAACCTAATGTAAGCTAACGTAAACTAACGTAAGCTAACTAAAGTGAACTAATGCTAATGTATGTGTGTTCAAACAACTCAGAAGAGATGGAGGTCTTGGTTCGATAATGACTAAGTTTTATTAACGTTTAACTGAAGCCGACATCTTTCTTTAACCAACAAGTGGACTCAAACAAAAAGACGATAATCAGCAGTTATGTTTCTCTACAAACATCAAAGTGTTTCAGAAACGTAAACTAAACAGAATAATGAGACTGAGATACTTCAAAACTTGCTTATGAAGCTTTGTGTTGCTGTGAAAGAGAATATTGACACAAAGTAAAATAGATCGTAGAAAGTGAAAAACCTCGGTGGCGTTGTTCTTACAGCTCGTTATTCTAAAACCTGTAATTGTTTGTTCTGAAGAAGCTCATAAAATAAACAACAACAAACAGACGATAATTATTATGCTGATTGACTTTATCGGACCTTCACAATTTCTTAATTTTTTTTTGTACTGGGGTCAGAGACCTGAACCGCCCTACTCTGCCTCTAATTGGCTGACCCTGATATTCTTACCTTAAACAACCCAACCAACAGTTACTAGCCAATCAGAGGCGAAGTAGGGCGGGTCCTGCCTTCGGTATCGATGACGTCATTCTGCATAGATATTAGAGTTTGTTGCAGTAAAGGTGTATTCTCTGTCTTCAGAATAACAATGGGCATCCCCCGTCCTGTTTAATGCTAACCTTGAATGCTAAATGCTAGGCTAATCTAATGTCCAAGCAAAGGAAGGAGGAATGCTAAAAGCAAACTGTCCCAAACTGTCTCCTGTCTCCTCATGCTAGCTAAACCGTCTTCAGACCAGACGAGTCCTTCTCTTAGGGTACAGTTAGCCAGGTTAGCCGAGTTAGCCTAGGCGCTTCCTGCTAGCTGTTACAAGTTAAAATAGAGCAACTACGATGCTACTTCCTGTTTGATTCATGCTAGCTGTGTGTTTCTAGTAGAGTCCAGGCTAAAGTTGTTGCTTATACCCTGTCTCCTCTTCTTCTTCTCTTCTATCTTTCTCTGTGTAAAGTGCCCATTAATGGTAAGTGGTTAAATTTGGGTCTAAGGGGGCGGGACTCATGTTGGGGGGGGTTCACCACTGCGCATGGAGCCACACCCACCACCTGCTGTGATGTCATCAGTTAGCGTGGCCATGCTTCACTTTTTCACCCCTCTGTGAAATTGTGACATAATCCCCAACTCCTCCCACCATTTCACCTCGAACCAATCAGGTGTCAGATCTGCCCATCTCTCTGTCGCTGATTGGTTGCCGTTTTTTGTCGTTGTGGTTGTCTCTCATTGGTCTTCCTCAGTCCAATCACAAACCGCCACCTCCATCACATCACCCATCTCCTCGCCCTCGCGATGATTGTTTGGGCTGTTTGGGATAGAGCTTCTGATTGGTCAGTCAGCCCCCAGGCTAGCCAATAAGAGAGTTTACCACAGAGGTAGAGAGAGTAGAGGAAGTTTGTCTGTTGAAATGTTCACTTCAGAGTGCTGGACGTTCTTTCAAGGGTCAATAAAAACTAGTTTGCCAAAGAGGTTTGTTTTGTTCCAGGACTCTGAACTCTCTGCTCTTTTCACACTGCAGCACCAAGAACCTGGACCACATCTGGACCAGTACTCATTCCATGCTGTACTGGGTCTGGACCAGTACTGATAACTGGGTCTGGACTAATACTAATACCATGCTGTACTGGATCTGGACCAGTACTGAAACCATGCTTTACTGGATCTAGACCAGTACTCATTCCATACTCTACTGGATCTTGACAAGTACTCATATCGTACTGTATTGGGTATAGGCCAGTACTGATACCATGCTGTACTGGGTCTAGACTAGTACTGATAATTGGATCCAGACCAGTACTTATACCATGTTGTACTGGGTCTAGATCAGTACTATAACCATGCTGTAGTGGGTCTAGACCAGTACTGATACCATACTGTAGTGGGTCTAGACCAGTAGTTATACCATGCTGTACTGGGTCTAGACCAGTACTGATGCTGCAGTCCAATTTGTTCTAAAAAATGATTTGTTAATGAAAATGTTTTTTGGTAGCTTTGGGAGCAGTGTGAAAAGAAACCAGAGCCAATCACCATCCTCTCTTCAGTCATGTGATTTGATGTATGTGCCATTCATCTGTGTTGTGGTAACAACATTGTCATCATTTTCCTTATAGTTACTAATATAAACAATTAGTTATCAGTGTAACTAGACATGGTTAGTCAGTTTACACCTGGTTAGTTACTGTTACAGTCAGTTTACACCTGGTTAATTAGTCAGTTTATACCTGGTTAGTTACAGTTACAGTCAGTTTACACCTGGTTAGTTACAGTCGGTTTACACCTGGTTAGTTACACTGTTACAGTCAGTTTACACCTGGTTAGTTACACTGTTACAGTCAGTTTACACCTGGTTAGTTACAGTCAGTTTATACCTGGTTAGTTACACTGTTACAGTCAGTTTACACCTGGTTAGTGATGTTGCTACAGTCAGTTTACACCTGGTTAATTACACTCAGTTTATACCTGGTTAGTTACACTGTTACAACCAGTTTACACCTGGTTAGTTACACAAATTGCAACTTACTAAACATCCATGTGATCATTGTCTTTCTGGGAACTTATCAGGTGTTCCGGTTAAGGTCAAATTGTACATGAATCAATACATAATCTGGTGGTCTGATCCTAAAATAAATCATTACCAACCTAACCAAGTTAGATCTGGCCTTTATTTGTACAGTTTATGCACAGAATTAATTCTAAACTTACGATGCAAATTTTGCTTTAATTACAATGAAAAATGAACTGATACAAACTGAATTTAACAAAGAAAACTGGTATTAATGTGTTGATTTTTGACTAATTCAAGCTCAAACCTGACGTCATGACAAGTCAAATAGTATTCACACAGATCAGTGTGAGCAAGTCTGGATTCTGACCCGGGTCAGTCCATCCTTTTGACCCGGGTCAGTCTGGTCCATCTCATCCAACATGATCATACATCATACCTGCATCACATGAGTCACTGTTCATGTCCGTCTGTCTGCTGACTACAGTCTGACCCGTTTACTGTCATATTCTGTCTTCTGTTCCTCCTCCTCCTCATCCTCCCCCAGACGACAGCCACACTATGACCAGTGAAACCAGTAGCCTGGTCCAGTCCCACTATAAGCAGCGGGAGTCTGAGCGCGAGGCGCTGCCCTACCAGACGGGTCAGCTGCACCCAGCCATCCGAGTGGCCGACCTGCTGCAACACATCACCCAGATGAAATGTGCCGAAGGGTATGGCTTCAAGGAGGAGTACGAGGTGAGGACGCACCCACACACACACACACACACACACACACTGCAAATATGCCTCTTTCGTCCATAGAAGACTTTCATATTGTCATACTTATCTTAAAGACACTTTAAAGTTATTGAGTTCTAAAGCCACCTGTTCACAATGAAGAGCACACACACCTGTGGGGGCGGAGCCATTTTACATAAATCACAATTTTAGGACAATCAGATTTAAATTGATCTTTTAAAAGCATCGCAGAATAAAAGACGTACAAAGAGCTTCAGTGTTGACGTGTGACATCAGCATTTAGCCTCTAGAAAGTTATTATTACTTTATAATAGTTTCACTATCATAAAACCTCAAACAGACTTGAGTTTTAAATTCATGTCGCAGTATTTAAAGATACAGAGATGTTTATTAGTGAAGTGAAGCTTTAGAAACGAACCCAGTTTAAAATGTTCAAACATGTAAAGATCATTTACAGAAGCACGTTTACAGTAAAAATATTGAAAATGTATGTATATACATTTATATATATATATATTATATATACAGTATATAAATGTGAAGAAAATACTCCTTTTAACAACCAACATTTATTATTGATCATATATTCCATATTTTCATAACTTAGAGGTTATTTATTAGCTCAAAAAACATCAGACAACCAAATCAAAGATATTTTCTGATCCAGTGAAAACTCAGACCAACATATTGATGATTATCAATTATCAACTAATCGTTTCAGCAACGATCAGCAGAAATTAGAGAAGAAGAAGACAGTAAACACAGCAGCAGAGTGGTGTGTGTGTGTGTGTCTGTGTGTGTGTGTGTGTGTGTGTGTGTGTGTGTGTGTGTGTGTGTGTCCACATGTTTGCACATTTTCATCAGGAGAAACTTACTAATGGATGTTACTTACCTGAACACACACATACACGAGCATTCCCTTTTTGGCCCATTAGCTGGAGGGAAGATCTATAATGTGTGCGTGCGTGCGTGTATGT
>NW_022280185.1:270622-278485 GCF_004355925.1 Anarrhichthys ocellatus
TAGATAGTTGTGATCAGTGTATGAATGGGTGTGGATGTTAGATAGTTCTGGTAAGTATATGAATGGGTAAATGATGATTTGTAGTGTTAAAGAGCTTTTGAAGAGAGAGACACAAGTACAGTCCTTTCCTTCTTACCTTTGTTACTTTCCTGCTTCACTAATGTCCTTTGCTGTCACATGCATCTTCCTTTCCTTTCTTACCACTTTCTTCCCTTCGTTTCCTTCCTTTGCATACCTGCTTTCCTTCCTATGTCCTTATATTTTCCTTTTCTTACCTCCTAGTCTCTATTTTGTAAATCCTACTTTCTGTTCCTTTCATTATTTCCTCATGTCCGTCCTTGCTCACCTCCTTCCTTCCTCTCAGGGTTTAGGCTGGGTGTGTTTGATTTGACTTGAGGGTGTGTTTGATTTCTCCACCCCTTCCTGCCGTTTGGGCGAGCTTGTTTTGAGCATCCTCTCCTCCCTGTCTCCTTCCTGTATCCTCCAGCCTCAGGACGGGTACCGGATGGTACAGCAGTTCCAGTTCCTCGGCTGGCCGATGTACCGAGACACGCCGGTCTCCAAGAGGTCCTTCTTAAAACTGGTCCACCAGGTGGACAAATGGCAGGAAGAGTACGACGGAGGAGAAGGACGCACGGTGGTGCACTGCCTGTAAGAGTACTACTACTACTACTACTGATACTGCAATACTACTACTGCTGCTGGTACTTCAGTACATAGATAGTACACTAATACTACTACTGATACTGCAGTATAGTACTGGAGATAGTACACTGATAGAATACTGATACTAAAAGTGCTAATAATGCTGAGCTGTTTTCTTGAGTTCATCAGTGACATTTTGTCTCCATCTAGTGGAGAAAACATGGAAACACAATCTGACTGTAATATCTTCTCTGCTTGTTTCCTTTCCTCTCTCCTCTCTTCTTCTCCTCCTCTCTCCCCTCTCCCTCACCTCTCGTCCTCTATCCTCTCTCCTCTTCTCCTCCTCTCATCTCTCTCTCCTCCTCTCTCATCTCTTTCTCCTCTCTCCTCTTCTCTCTCTCTCCTCTCTCCTCTCCTCCTCTCTCCTCTTCTCCTCCTCTCTCCTCTCCTCTTCTCTCCTCTCTCCTCTCCTCCTCTCTCCTCTCTCTCTCCTCCTCTTTCCTCTCCTCTCCCCTCTCTCTCTCCTCTCTCCTCCTCTCTCCTCTCTTCTCCTCCTCTCTCCTCTCTCCTCTTCTCCTCCTCTCTCCTCTTCTCCTCTTCTCCTCCTCTCTCCTCTCCTCCTCTCTCCTCTCTCTCCTATTCTCCTCCTCTCTCCTCTCTCCTCTTCTCCTCCTCTCTCTTCTCCTCCTCTCTCCTCTCCTCCTCTCTCTCTCCTCTCTCCTCCTCAGGAATGGAGGAGGTCGTAGTGGAGTCTTCTGTAGTATCAGTATAGTTTGTGAGATGCTACGACAGCAACGCTGCGTTGATGTTTTTCACGCTGTGAAAACTTTGAGAAACAACAAACCAAACATGGTGGACCTGCTGGTAAGTAACACGTACACACACACATGCACACACATGCACACACATACACACATGCACACACACACACACATGCACACACACACATGCACACACACATGCACACCCATACACACACATGCACACACACACACACATGCACACACACAAACACACCTCTGGTGACCTCGTACCTCTGTGTGTCTCTACAGGAACAGTATAAGTTCTGTTATGAAGTCGCTCTGGAGTATCTCAACTCTGCTTAACATCAACAAGAGACACTCTTCATCATCATCCTCCTCTTCCTCACAGTCTGTCAGGAGGAAGAGGAGGAAGATGAGGAGAGGAGAAGAGGAAGAGGAGTTGAACTACTGACTGCAGGAGAAGAGGAGGAAGAGGAGGGAGGATGTTTTTGCACTGACTCATCATGTGTATGGAGGAGAGAATATGACTTAAGTATAAATAAATAAATTAATAAATGCATTAATAAATGTTTGAATACAGAAAAATAAATAAGAGAATAATTAAATGCTGAAATAAATGATTGGTCACAGGAGTGCGATGCTTCTGGTCCACTACTGCTGCCTTGCTCAGTAACGTTGAACTAGCCCAGAGTTGCCAAATTGACGACTTTCTCGCTAAATCTGGTGACTTTCCAAATCCTCCTGGCAACTTTTTTTTGTCAAAAGCAACTAGCAACAAATCTAGAGACTTTCTCTGGTGTTTTGGAGACTCTGACGTGAAAGCACGTATCGTTCTGCAGTTACTGTCCTCAGCGAGCAGCAGGTGCTGCCGTGAGCGCCTCCGCCGCCCCAAAGCTCTCACAGGCGGTCGCTCTCACAGCAGCCTCATGCAGCAGACCAGCTGCAGACCGAGGACGCCGTCAGTGCTGCGAGATGGTTATCTGACGTCGTCTACGGGGACGATTTGTTGGGAATCGGTTGCTTCTGTCTTGCTCCCCTACTTGACCAATCCTGCTTAAGAATGAGGTTGGGACCGCCCACCTCATTAACATACGGACGCAGAAATACAGAAATGAAGGTGAACAGAAATATAGAAATAGATTTATTTATGTATGTCCTGTTCAACTCTATCAACTCTTATGTATTCATTTCAGCATTTATTTATACATTTATTAATACATTGATTTATTTATACTCCATACATCACTGTTGTTTTTACTTGTTTTTAAATGAACCAAAACATCCGAGTGGAGCGTCCTGTTAAATAAAAGATCTACCTGAACTCTAAAGGGACTTTATTATATATATATATGTATTTATATATACATATATGTATATATAAATATATATACGAGAAAAGATTTCATGTTTATCAGAAAAGATTAATTATTAAATCGGATTAATCAGATTTAAACTGACAGATGGAGTCAAAAGAATAGTTGATAATCAAATCAATCACCTGATTGATTAAACCTGACAAACAACTCAAGGCCGACTTACTCGTGTTTGTTCCAGAGCTTTCAGTCGTTTCCTCACAACTCATTCTGAGAATGAAGACTGTGTCATACGGTCAAGAGCTCTGGAAGAAGGTAGTAAGTAGCCCTTTAGTTGAGATTCATTCGTTATCATCTTAAGATATGTAAACATTTAGCTCTTCTTCTGTGGTGTTTGATCAGTTAAATCCACAACCCCTCCCCAGGTCTGGTCCCCTGCAGGTCCTGGTCTCTGAGGTCCTGTTTGTTTGCTCCTCAGCAGCCGGACGATGCTGGTTGGTGGTTTTTAAGATGGAGGCGATCTGTTAATAGTGTACATAGAGCAGGAGGAAGCAGGAAGAAGAATATTTATTCCTTCAGTTGTTTTCAGTGTCGATGTCGTCGTTCTTGTGAAGCACACAGAGACAATCATGTCCGACAGTTCTAATGTTAGACCAGCAAAGGACCGAACCCTGGTTATATGGTTCTGTTCAGTGTAACCCTGGTTATATATGGTTCTGGTCAGTGTAACATTGGTTATATATGGCTCTGGTCTGTGTAACATCGGTTATATATGGTCCTGGACAGTGTAACCCTGGTTATATATGGCTCTGGTCACTGTAACCCTGGTTATATATGGTTCTGGTCGTGTAACCTTGGTTATATATGGCTCTGGTCAGTGTAACCCTGGTTATATATGGCTCTGGGCAGTGTAACCTTGGTTATATATGGTTCTGGGCAGTGTAACCCTGGTTATATATGGTTCTGGTCAGTGTAACCCTGGTTATATATGGCTCTGAGTCAGTGTAACCCTGGTTATATATGGTTCTGGTCTGTGTAACCTTGGTTATATATGGCTCTGGTCAGTGTAACCCTGGTTATATATGGCTCTGGTCTGTGTAACCTTGGTTATATATGGTTCTGGGCAGTGTAACTCTGGTTATATATGGTTCTGGTCAGTGTAACCCTGGTTATATATGGCTCTGAGTCAGTGTAACCCTGGTTATATATGGTTCTGGTGCAGACGAGAACATTATTGTAATGAAAGCTTTTATTTATGTTGTATGATTCCAAAATACTGCAAATAAAAATATGTATACACTTCAACTGGAGTCTGTCACCTCACTGTGTGTGAGAGAGACTGTGTGTGTTAATTTACTTTAACATGATGCTTTCATTTACACACACACACACACACACACACACTTCAAGAAGCGGAAGGGATCGAGGGATGAAATAGATATAGGGTAGAGGGATGATGGGGAGTAGGGTAGAGGGATGATGGGATGTGGGGGTAGGGATGAAGGGGTCAAGGGATGAAGGGGTAAAGGGATGAAGGGATGTCAGGAAGAAGAAACAAGGAGGGTTTGTAGAAAGGAGGTTAGGCGATCGATGGGGGACCGTTGATGTCCGGCAACTGGCGGGAACGGGGGAACTGGAGACTGTAGGGTGGGGGCCATCTCTTCGGAAGCTCTGGCGGAACAGAGTCCCCTGTTGTTCCTGTAATCCTACAAGAGAGGGAGAGAGAGAAATCGGATGACAAAAAGGGGGTTGGGGGGGAGGGATGTGAAGACGAGAGTCGAAGAGGGAGTGAACGAGTTCGTTGTGCTTAAATACTCTGTGCAGAGGAAATGAGCGGTGTTCTGGGCGTGGCCCTGTTCCTGAACTACATTTATAAAACTACATTTCACTAACAAGGACCACGCCAATAACAGTATGAGTTTCGAGAGGTTTATTGCATAGTGGAAAGATTGTTAGATTCAAGAAGCGGAAGGGATCGAGGGATGAAATAGATATAGGGTAGGGGTAGAGGGATGAAGGGGAGTAGGGTAGAGGGATGATGGGATGTGGGGGTAGGGAGGAAGGGATGTGGGGGTAGGGGTTGAGGGATGGAGGGGTGAAGGGATGAAGGGGTCGAGGGGTGGAGGGATCAAGGGGTGGAGGGATCAAGGGGTCGAGGGATGAAGGGGTCGAGGTAGAGGGATGAAGGGCTGTAGGGTAGAGGGATGAAGGGATGTAGGGTAGAGGGATGAAGGGATGTCAGGTAGAAGAAACGAGGAGGGTTTGTAGAAAGGAGGTTGGGGGACCGTTGATGTCCGGCAACTGGCGGGAACGGGGGGACTGGAGACTGTAGGGTGGGGGCCATCTCTTCGGAAGCTCTGGTGGAGCAGAGTCCCCTGTTGTTCCTGTAATCCTACAAGAGAGAGAGGGAGGGAGAGAGAGAGAAATCGGACGGCAAAAAGGGTTGGGGAGGGATGTGAAGACGAGAGTCGAAGAGGGAGTGAACGAGTTTGTTGTGCTTAAATACTCTGTGCAGAGGAAATGAGCGGTGTTCTGGGCGTGGCCCCGTTCCTGAACTACATTTATAAAACTACATTTAACTAACAAGGACCACGCCAATAACAGTATGAGTTTCGAGAGGCTTATTGCATAGTGGAAAGATTGTTAGATTCAAGAAGCGGAAGGGATCGAGGGATGAAATAGATATAGGGTAGGGGTAGAGGGATGATGGGATGTGGGGGTAGGGAGGAAGGGATGCGGGGGTCGAGGTCGAGGGATGAAGGGGTCGAGGGATGAAGGGATGAAGGGGTCGAGGGATGAAGGGATGAAGGGGTCGAGGGATGGAGGGATGAAGGGGTCGAGGGATGAAGGGATGTCAGGAAGAAGAAATGAGGAGGGTTTGTAGAAAGGAGATTAGGCGATCGATGGGGGACCGTTGATGTCCGGCAACTGGCGACTGGAGACTGTAGGGTGGGGGCCATCTCTTCGGAAGCCCTGGCGGAGCAGAGTCCCCAAAAGATAGCTCCATAAAGGCTGATGCCGATGGCCGTTTCTGGAGTCGTTCGAGTTGGTACGAACTTACCTGAGGTACGTGGGGAAAGACAGATGATCGCGTATCTTGAGGGTGTGGTTGGAAATTCCTTGGCTTGAAGAGGTGGAGGCGGCGCCGAGTAAAACTCGGGGGGTATTCTGGATCGGGCCAAGATATGGGGGAAGTGGTGGTGAGCCCGAAACTGCAACAGGGATCTTGCGGGGAATTCGGCTGGCTGAAATCTGGGTTTAAGTCGTGGATGGGTTCGTACGGACTCGAGTATGAGTCTGGTCGGAAACGGTAGATGGTTGAAGTGGACCTTATTGGTTGGTCTTGCAGCATTTGAGGCGATAGACGACTGTGTCGGGAGGATGGATGTGATGTCGAACGTGGTGGCATGTCGGGACGGATGGAGTCCAAGGCGGTGAACTCGGAGCAGCGAAAGAAGCTGGCAAGAACGTGCACTTTAATGCTTTGTCCGTGAAGGGAGACGGATGACCTGAGCTGAGGGTGAGGATGCCGCAGGTGAGGAGGTCCGAAGTGAGGGGCAGCCATTTAAGCACTATATTCCGAATGGATGGCAATGGTCTTGATGGACCGTTCATGCCCCAAAAGAATGGCTACTATGACTATGGAATGCATTTCGTAGATCGCGGAGGAAGGTGTGGGGGATGAGAATTCAAGCGGCCGAGGACCGATTGTCACTGTAGAAGCCGTCGAAGCTGATTGAGGGTGCTGCGTCTGTGAAAAGCTGGATGTCTTCCGGCTTAGTGATGTGTTCATCGTGGAAGTTGGAGATGCCGAGAGGAACTGGTGTCAGTTTAGCTCTGTTTACGTGCTTAGTCAAGTGTGACGTGGTCATGGAGGTTTGTAACGGCGGCGGGGACTAACGGGATGTGTGGCAAGGAGGATTTTGTTTAATCTATTTATTCTATTTATCTGGTGGAGAAAAGCCAAGTGTTTAGACCGTGTGCTGGGTTTGAAGAAGGCCATGGTTGAGCATCTGGGCCTGCGACATAGTGGCTGGCTACGTAATTAAATACTCTTCCGTGCCAGTGGGTGGCAGTAGGTAGCACGATAATGGCCGTGGTGATTAAGACAGTAGAATTAAGAGATGCACCGAGAGGTTGCGGTGACAAGACGTTTGTCCGGATTCAGGTAAGAATTTTTTTCAGGCTGCTCTTGGACGGACGCATGGCGGAGTAATACACGTCCTTCCGAAGGAAACGAAAAAAGGTACCGGTAGTTGGGATCGGTGGTAAGGACTTGGAGGTGCTGGTGATGTCTGCCTTAGGTGACCGGCTTCTTCGCCTGCGAGGCGAATGGGGAACGTGGTGTGATCGATTCTTATGTACTTCGTGGAGTAGTCCGGGCTGGGAATTAGGTGGAGCCTGGTGATGTCTGCTCAGGTGGGGAGTGGCTGTTTGAGTGCAGCGACTGAGCTTGTTTAGCAATTCCCAGGAGATGTGGGGATTGCGTGTGGATGGCTCGATAATTGGGCGAGGTTCATGTAGTTATCGGGATCGATAGCCTGTGTTGTGTTGAATGGAAAGGCAGGAGTGAGAGAAGTGAAAAAGATGCTGGGATGAGAGGATGCGTGTGCGTGGGTTGGAAGTGCAGATTGGGGAAAAGAGGCTGCAGGGTGAGATATCCCTGGTGCCGAGAGTGTAAGGAGGGGGTGCGATACGAACTGGCCCTCTAGAGGGGCTGGTGTGAGTGACCGGGCTTGTCTGGGCGTCGAAGTAGCACCTGACGCTGGTGGCTCGGCGATCGAGGGAGGTGTAGTGCCGAGCGGCCGTGAGCAGTTTGAAGAGTTTGCTTTTCTGTCGGACTGGTGGAAATGGATGTTGAGCTGGGGGAGTGCATACTTCAGTCGATAGACTGTCCACTCTGAAATGCGGGATGTATGGGGCCGTCGGAGTGTTGGCGTGTGGAAGAAGGGTCGCTGTGGTTTTGACCGTTGCTCGAGCGGCTGGATCTCGAGGGGGTGGAAGAGTGGCGTTGTGGAGGGACGATATCCCTCGGGGATCTCCTCCTGGGGTTGTTGGAAGGCAAAGGACCGACAACTTCAGAATTGTCTGAGGATAGGGTTAGCTGTGGCTAAAAATGAAACTGATGGGGGGGGGGGGGG